>NC_092166.1:59460321-59580321 GCF_045791955.1 Oncorhynchus clarkii lewisi
GCCTCATTCAAATTTCTATAAACGGTTGACATCTAGTGAAATCTCTAGGGAGTGAATCTTCATTCATATCTAACAGAGATTTCAATAGGGAATGGTTTGAAAATATACCAACCTCAGATTTCTCACTTCCTGTTTGGATTCCTTCTCAGGTTTTTGCCTGCCATATGAGTTCTGTTATACTCACAGACATCATTCAAACAGTTTCAGAAACTTCAAAATGTTTTCTATCCAATACTAATAATACTATGCATATATTAGCAACTGAGACTGAGAAGCAGGCCGTTTTCTCTGGGCACCTTTCATCCAAGCTACTCAATAGTGCCCCTGCAGCCATAAGAAGTTTTAACACAGGTGTGAGTGTTGACGAAGACAAGGTTGGAGATCACTCTGTCATGCTGATTGAGTTTGAATAACAGACTGGAAGCTTCAAAAGGAGGGTGGTGCTTGGAATCATTGTTCTTCCTCTGTCAAACATGGTTGCCTGCAAGGAAACACGTGCCGTCATCATTGCTTTGCACAAAAAGGGCTTCACAGGCAAGGATATTGCTGCCAGTAAGATTGCACCTAAATCAACCATTTATCGGATCAACAAGAACTTCAAAGAGAGCGGTTCAATTGTTGTGAAGAAGGCTTCAGGGCGCCAAAGAAAGTCCAGCAAGTGCCAGGACCGTCTCCTAAAGTTGATTTCGCAGCGGGATCGGGGCACCACCAGTACAGAGCTTGCTCTGGAATGGTAGCAGGCAGGTGTGAGTGCATCTGCACACACAGTGAGGAGAAGACTTTTGGAGGATGTCCTTGTGTCAAGAAGGGCAGCAAAGAAGATATTTCGCTCTAGGAAAAACATCAAGGACAGACTGATATTCTGCAAAAGGTACAAGGATTGGACTGCTGAGGACTGGGGTAAAGTCATTTTCTCTGACGAATCCCCTTTCTGATTGTTTGGGGCATCCGCAAAAAAGCTTGTCCGGAGAAGACAAGGTGAGCGCTACCATCAGTCCTGTGTCATGCCAACAGTAAAGCATCCTGAGACCATTCATGTGTGGGGTTGCTTCTCAGCCAAGGGAGTGGGTGGTCACAATTTTGCCTAAGAACACAGCCATGAATAAAGAATGGTACCAACACATCCTCTGAGAGCAACTTCTCCCAACCATCCAGGAACAGTTTGGTGATGAACAATGCATTTTCCAGCATGATGGAGCACCTTGCCATAAGGCAAAAGTGATAACTAAGTGGCTTGGGAACAAAACATCAATATTTTGGGTCCATGGCCAGGAAACTCCCCAGACTTTAGTCCCATTGAAAACTTGTAGTCAACCTTCAAAAGGTGGGTGGACAAACAAAACCCCACAAATTCTGACAAACTCCAAGAATTTATTATGCAAAAATGGGCTGCCATCAGTCAGGATGTGGCCCAGAAGTTAATTGACAGCAAGCCAGGGTGGATTGCAGAGGTCTTGAAAAAGAAGGGTCAACTCTGCAAATATTGACTCTTTGCATCAACTTCATGTAATTGTCAATTAAAGCCTTTGACACTTATGAAATGCTTCTAATTATACTTCAGTATTCCATAGTAACATCTGACAAAAATATTTAAAGACACTGAAGCAGCAAACTTTGTGGAACTTAACATTTGTGTCATTCTCAAAACGTTTGGCCTCGACTGTAGGTAGAGGTAAAGTATCTTTGCAGAGATAATAAACAGAGAGTAGGAGCAGCGTAAAAATGGTGGTGGGGGGTAAATGAAAAATAGTCTAGGTAGCCATTTGATTAGTTGTTCAGGAGTCTTATGAATTGGGGGTTGAAGCTGTTCAGAAGCCTTTTCGACCTAGACTTCGTGCTCCGGCACCGCTTCCCGTGCAGTAGCAGAGAGAACAGTCTATGACTAGGGTGGCTGAAGTTTTTGACCATTTTTAGGGCCTTCTGGTATAGAGTACCTGGATATCAGGAAACAGTCATGTACTGGGCCGTACACACTACCCTCTGTAGTGCCTTGCGGTCGGAGGCCGAGCAGTTGCCATACCAGGCAGTGATGCAACCAGACAGAACGGTGCAGGATGGTGCAGTTGCAGAACTTTTTGAGGATCTGCGTACCTATGCTACATCTTTTCTGTCTCCTAATTGTGAATAGGTGTTGTCATGCGCTCCTCACAACTGTCTTAGTGTGTTTGGACCATGATAGTTCATTTGTGATGTGGACACCAAGGATCTTGAAGGTCTCAACCTGTTCACTACAGCCCTGTCGATGAGAATGGGGGCGTGCTCGGCCTTCCTTTTTCTGTGGTACACAATCATCTTTTTTGTCTTGATCACCTTGAGGGAGAGGTTGTTATCCTGGCACCACACTGCCAGGTCTCTGACCTCCTCCCTATAGGCTGTCTCATCGTTGTCGGTGATCAGGACTTCCACTGTTGTGTCGTCAGCAAACTTAATAATGGTGTTGGAGTCGTGCTTGGCCATGCAGTGATTGGTGAACAAAGAGTACAGGAGGGGACTGAGTATGCACCCCTGAGGGTCCCCCGTGTTGAGGATCAGCGTGGCAGATATGTTGTTACCTCCAGTACAGTACTTACCACCTTGGGGTGTTCCATCAGGAAGTCCAGGATACAGTTGCAGAGGGAGGTGTTTAGTCCAAGGGTCCTTAGCTTACTAATGAGCTTTGAGGGCACTATCGTGTTGAATGCTGAGCTGTTGTCAATGAATAGCATTCTCATCTAGGTGTTCCTTTTGTCCAGGTGGGAAAGGGCAGTGTGGATCTGTGGATCTTTTGGGATGGTATGCAAATTGGAGTGGATCTAGTTATTCTGGGATAATGGTGTTGATGTAAGTCATGACCAGCCTTTCAAAGCACTTCATGGCTACAGACGTGAGTGCTACGGGTCGGTAGTCATTTAGGCAGCTTACCTTAGTGTTCTTGGGCTCAGGGACAATGTCAGTCTGCTTGTAACATGTCGATATTACAGATTCGGTCAGGGACATGTTGAAAAAGACACGTCAGTTGTTTAGCGCATGCTCGGAGTACACGTCCTGGTAATTCGTCTGGCCCTGCGGCCTTGTGAATGTTGACCTATTTAAAGGTCTTACTCACATCGGCTACGGAGAGCGTGATCCCACAGTCGTCCGGAACAGCTGATGCTCTCATGCATGCTTCAGTGTTGCTTGCCTCAAAGAAAGCATAGTAATTAAGTAATTTAGCTCGTCTGGTAGGCTCGTGTCTCTGGGCAGCTCTCGGCTGTGCTACCCTTTGTAGTCCGTAATAGTTTGCAAGTCTTGCCACATCTAACGAGCGTCACAGCCGGTGTAGTATTATTCATTCTTAGTCCTGTATTGACGCTTTGCCTGTTTGATGGTTTTTCGGGGGGCACAGCGGGATGTCTTATAAGCGTCTCGGTTACATTCCCGCTCCTACAAAGCGGCAGCTCTACCCTTTAGCTCAGTGTGGATGTTGCCTGTAATCCATGGCTTCTGGTTGGTTATGTACTTATAGTCACTGTGGGGACAACGCCATCGATGCACTAGCCCTAACCTTAAGTTTAGACCAAAAATAACATTTTTGTTTTCATACATTTTTATAATATCTCCAAATTTGACTTTGTAGCTGGCCCATCTAGCGGATACCGCTCAGTTCTTCTACAATAAATGTCAACCTGCCACACACACTCCTTCACCTGGGTACAGATCTAGAATGGCTCATTCAGGCAACATCAAAGAAACACTTCACAAAAATCCTCCCCAGTGAATATAACTTAGCAAGCTCTGTTGCAGAATAGTAAACAGGCAGACAGAGCGGGAAGGAGAAAGTGAGAGGGAGACAGAGCTTGACTGAGAATGAGAGATAGAGAGAGGGAGAAAGAGAGATATAGAGAGACGGAGTGAGTCCCGACACTAACCCCAAATAACATTCTCTCTGACCGTCTGGATTTATATAAGATCTACCTTCTATTGGCTGTGGTCTGTAATGAGAGAATACATCAGCCTGGAGAGAGGGAGGATAGGAGAAGAAGAGGAATAAAAGGAGAACAAAGCAGAGAAGTGGAGGGGTGAAGGGTAGAGAAAAGGGAAAGAGGAAGCGAGCGAGAGGGAAAGTTAAATTAAAAGAGGTGAGATGCCTAGTGCCAGTAGTCCTCAGGACACATTGAGAAAATTCCTCCAGCTCACATCTCTCAAGGTCTTCTCCCCATCTAGTATATTTATTTGTGTTTTTGAGATGTGGTGTGTCTTGAGATGTGGTGTGTTTTGCTGTTTTATTGATTTATTGAATTATCATGTTGTGAGTTGTTTGTTTGTGAATGAGAACCTGGTCTTAACCCTTTGATGCGTACTATCACATATTTGTGATCATTGTTGAGTGGTCCCAGCCGCGTACCATCGCAAATTTGTGATTGGAACAGTAGCATCGAAACGTATGATGCAACAAAAGCGTCTAAACACCATTGTTGTCTGAACATCTAAATAACTTTTTGTACTGATGGAAAAAAAGGACTTTTATTGTATAAGATCAATGCAAACTTCATCATCCAAGTATTACACAGAACACATCCACAGTCAAAATCATCCAATAAACCAGTCTAAATAACAGGTTGCACTGATAAAAAAATAAAAAAAACTTTGCGACCTAACAGCTAGTCTTGTTTACAATGTACCATATCTCTGGTGAGCACAAGGGACTAATGTAATATTGTTTAAAAAAGAGAGACGTGTCAGCTAAGCTAATAGCTGTTAAATTCTTTATGATGGCAGCCATGTTTGTTTAGGTTTGACAAGCTAAACTCCCTAATCCCAAAATGGCATTCCCTATAATGCCACATTCAAAACTGGGAACTCTGATATCTCAGAGCTCCAACTTCCAATTTCCAACTTCAGTACGTTCAAAATAACTGAACTCGGGAAAAAACGAGCTCGAACAGGGAAAAAGCACATTGAACGTTCATCCAACTCGGGAACTTGGCCTCTTTCTAGAGCTCCAACATTCCAACCTGATGATCACATAGCGAGAAAGCAAAACAGGGTTGTCAGATTTGGATTAAAACCATTAGAGGGGTTTGTGGGGGGGTATTCAAGTCCACGGGGGAAGGAATTGTGGTGGGTGATTTGATGGAGGAAATATTACTGATGGGTTTTTTGATTAATAAAATGGGGGGGAAAAACACAGGAGAAGTTAAGGTTAAATACAAATAAAACCCCTGGAAAGGGTGTCTGACCTGGCAACTTTGAGTAACTGTCACATTGGTAGGAAGGGATCGGGAGACAGGAGCAGGAATGCGTAATAGTTTTTATTTCTTTACCCAAATTACAGCGTGCCGTGTAAAGGCACAGGGACAAAGATCAAACACGTATACAACACACAGGGTTGAAACCCAAATAAAAGAGCAAGGAGTACCTTGAATAAATAGCACAAGCGCACAATGATTAACACACGGGACGAGACCCGTAATCATCTGCGCAATCTACAATGGCACAAACGCCAAAATATACACAGGTACTGCCACGAACATTGTAACAATGGTTAACCAAGGACACACTTATACAGTTACTAATCACTGGGAATAGGGGCCAGTGACACCGTCCTCAAGGACGTTCACAGGAACACAGTGCAGGTCTATCAGCACCCGATGCAGCTGCTGAAGTTGCGATATTGTCGGACGGGCTAGTTGCAGCTGCCAAAGTTGCAGCGGCGTCGGACGGACCAGTAGCGTCAGACGGACCGGTTGTGGCGGCGATGGATGGGCCAGTTGCAGTGGGAGAATTTGCGGCGTTGTTGGGACGGGCCATTCCCGCTGTCTCCCTCAATGGTCGATTACGCTATCACGTTGGTATAAAGTGATCGGGATACAGGGGCAGGAAAGAGTAATATTTACCCAAATTACAGCATGCCATGTAAAGGCACGGGGACGAAAAACAAACAAACACGTACGCAAAACACAGGGTTGAAACCTAAACAAAAGAGCGAGGAGTACCTCTGTTACGTACACCTCTAGGAAGAGGGAAGGCAACACCCTGCTATACTCAACTCCCCATGGAGTGAAAGATGAATGGGACTGTAGGTGCGGCTAAGGATTACAAACGGCAGAGAATTTACCATTTACAGGGAATTTATTCCATCACATGGTAATTTTGGGAAAAGTGGGATGGGCGAAATCAAAGCAAAGAAAGTAAAAGTTAGAGCCCCCTCTCCTACCTACCCACAACTTACCTAACTAGCACTACCTGGCGCACAAACCTAAATACAGGGGATGGTCCGCCCAGGTCTTACCTAGTGTGCATTGACAAAGTACATTCTAGGGGTATAGGTATGCCCGCAGGCCTCTTGCCTAAGCACTCCCAAGGTGCCGTCCCCTTCCCCCTGGGAACAAATGAAACAGAATAATACAAACATAAGTAAACAATTTCAATAATCAAAAACACTGCATCCTATGGGGACACACATACCTTAGAAGCAGCGGCTACAAATACTTAAAAAAAACTGTCTCTGAGCAACAACCAACACAGGACATAACCATCAGCTCTATCTCAGCAACAACCAACACAGAACATACTAATAAGCTCTGTCTGCGCAACCAACACAGAACATAACCATCAGCTCTCTCCTAACAAAGGAACACTGGCTTTTCTAGTGTCAGAAGGAGTCGGTAATTGAAGAAAGCTGTGTCTTCTGACGAGAGGGTGGGGTCAGATCTCCAATCATCGATGGGGCCAACCAATCAGCTGCTTAGAATTTCAGGAAGCCATCCTGAAACACACACATACAATCAAAACCACAACACAGAAACTGGGGAAAGAAACAACCTTTAATAAATACACCGGGGTGAGACCCGTAACATACTACTATGTAGAAAATAGTAAAAATAAAGAAAAACCTTTGAATGGGTAATTGAGCCCAAGCTTTTGACTGGTGCTGTATACTATATTTGTTTATTTTTCACTGGGTGCTGCAGCACCCCCAGCAGCCTTACTTCCCGCAGTTTGGGACAGGATCTCTTGGAACACAGTGCACTGGAGTCACTAGCCTTATTCTATATTAGGCAAAGGTCCGTCCTCTCTGTCCTCCGTGACCCAGAAACCAATATGCGGTTGCAATATGTAGGAATTTGTCATTAGGTAAACAGAGTATTTTCCTCCTCTCCTTGATTGCCTCCTTTGTTTCCATGTTTCCTTTCCTCTGGGGTGGCAGGTCGCCGACTGCTTAAGAGCGGGGGGCCAGTAACCAATTTGTCGCTGGTTTGATTCCCCAAGCCAGCAAGGTGGAAAAATATGCTCTTCTGCCCTTGAGCAAGGCAGTTCATCCCCAACAGCAACTGCTCCCCAGTTTCTAATCGTGTCGATTAAAGCAGCCCCCCGTACTTCTCTGATTCAGAGGAGTTGGGTTAAATGCATTAATTTGAGAAACTCACTAGGTATTCTCCTCGATTACCTTTCACCTTTTTCAGAAGGAGGTGAGGAGAGGATAGAGGGGACGCAAGGAAAGGAAGAGAGGATCAAGGAAATCCAATTAAGATTCTCCGACTGACAGTTCCATGGCCTCACTGTTCTCATCATGGCACGTTTCCTTGTGTGAAAAGATGCTTCACTGCCCAGAACCAGATTTTCATTCTACTCATAGTTACACAGCTTCATTAACTGCTCCATTCTAATTGGTCAGAAGGGTGTTGATTAATGTCAGAGGGACACACGGTTGTAAAAAAATAACACCTTTAAGGGGTTATCGGTCTCAGGACGCTTATTATCACCATCAGGGTTTATTCCTCACATAACCCCCCCTCCACACGTGCACACACACACTCCCATATCCTTCCCCACCAGAGAAGAAATTGTAAATAATATTACTTTTTGGTGTTTATTTACCAATCAAAGCTTGATAGCAGTCGTTAAGCAGCATACACAGTTCACACACATATAAAGACTAACAGCAGTCAACACACATGTATCCTGTTACGTGAGACAGCAGTGGCCTCAAAGCACTGAAGCATACTGTAATCACAGAGATCATACAGAAGTCGTATGTTGTGTACACTGAGCAGAGAAATGGTCCTGAGATTTACCCCTGGTCTCTGGAGAAAGGCCCCTTAACAATTGTCCCAATCATCCCAAGGTCAGGGTTGTTTCTCACTGCATTACTATCAATCCATCTCTCCTCGCGCGCATGCATGCCTCTTTCCCCTACTCAGACATCAGGAGGCTCCAGCAAGTGAATCAAGAACAGCAGGAACTTTTATAACGCCATGGGTTTCCTGGATTGTCTATCATCCCCACGATAAATTGTAACCTAGTGGGATATAGAGGCTAAGAGTAAGAACACACACACACACACACACACACACACACACACACACAAACCACCAGCTGGGAGGGGACCCAGTGCAGCAAAGCCCAGTGCAGTACGACACCTTCAAATATTAATGATGATGTCCACCGGCCATCTTCACATTTCCCAGGCAGAGAGCAAGCCAGGCAGCATTTATTAGAGCTTAGCGTCACAATCACAGCTTGTTGTGTCCCATCAGTCGCACTGGACCGGGCTAGGAACAGAGGGGATACCATGCACAGAGACTCATAAAAACCCATGTAGGATGGCAGGCCTCCACATCCCTCTGACATCTCAACGACTGGCCCTAACCGGACCAGATGATATGTTCACTGATAATACATTCAATTATTGCTTTTGGGTGATAGGGAAGTGGGAAGAATAGAAGGGGCTCGAAAGCAAACATTATCTGGTAGGGAACTAGAGTAACTGTTTAGGTATTTATTTTGTCACAGAGATTGCAGTTGGAGTGCAAACTTAGCTGGTAACGTAGAGAACTGCGATAACTGTTTGGACTGTACACACACATAGTACATATGTTACTGTCAAAACCACCAGTCTCCTCATATATCAAGAATAATTGCCTTCATCTTTACCACCATAACTGGTTCTGCAATTATAACTGCTACAAGTGCTTCTGTGCAGTTCTGCCTTTCTCCAGGACTTTCTGCTACACATTCCTTGTGGACGGGGCGAGTTACCCCCATACAAGTTTCAGACATCTGAACAATACTGTTTCTATGAGGGACGGTGGGGTGTGCGTGTGTTATCCTCAGTATCACTGTTATTTCTGCCTCCGCATGACCTCATTCTCCATCATACACCATCTCAAATGGGAGAACACTGGTTTACATGAAGCCCCAATGATTAATAGCAAATCATATCACCCCCAAAATACAAATCTCAATAGCTTTTTTGGGATAAATCTTCCAGAAGGGAAAGATGGTGTTGTGTTACCCCCATGTCATGTAATCCTCCCCCTGCTAAGATCTTAACAAATATAGATCAGCGCTTTACCTGCAGACTTATACCGCCATTGCATCAGATCTCCCTGAATAAAAACCCATTGTATCAGATATTAGATTATTAGGATATGATAAGAATATGGAGGATAAGATATCACACACTGCCAAAGTTAAAAAGGAATATGATATTACTTCAAATCGCCACCATCCTCACTGTGTAGTAGCCACACTCACGCCGGCACACACACGTACAAATACAAGTACAAGCAGTACATAAACACTCCTCTGACATGGATCCTGGACATTACATTCTCTAAGGTGTGAGTGTGCATGTACTTGTATTTGTATGTGTGTGTGCCTGCGTGAGTGTGCCTGCTGCACACACAGTGAGGATGGTGGCGACAGTTAGTGGAGCTAAGAGAAAGAAAGTACCACTGAGAGAGCCTGTAGCTTATTAATGGTGTGTCGCTGAAAAGTTGATACTGTATGTGTTGAACAGTTTTAAAATGTCTTTGGTTTTATGGTTCTTTGTAACTATTAGAATAGATAATTTTACTGAATGAGTACAATATTTCTGTTTAATATGCAAGCCTAATTCTTCTCATGTTTGCTTTGTTTTTACTTCTGTAAATCACTTTACTTCATTATTATTTCATAGTTTGATACTTTATGCACACATAATAAGGCTGGTACTTGTGATGTACTCCTTCAAAAACATGACAATACATTTTTTTGCAATAAATGTATTTCTAAAAAGATAAATACAATTGCTGCAGAGAAGAAATATCTAATGGGCACACATTTTCCAAGATAATTACTCAGGTTGCTTCGGAGTGTTGTCTCTCTCAAACTGAGAGCACACCTTAAGTGGTTCCTGTTGAGATTAGCATGGAAATGTGGTAACAGTGAGTGAGACCCTAATCCCACTGGGCAGAAGAGAGGTATCCCACAAGATCTGTCACCTGCTGATGATGAGTCACTGGCGACCTTTCGCTTCTACAGAGGTACAGTTGAAGTTGTAAGATTACATACCCCTGAGCCAAATACATTTAAACTCTGTTTTTCACAATTCCTGACATTTAATCCTAGTAAAAATTCCCTGTTTTAGGTCAGTTAGCATCACCACTTTATTTTAAGAATATGACATTTCAGAATAATAGTAGAGAGAATGATTTATTTCAGCTTTTATTTCTTTCATCACATTCCCAGTGGGTCAGAAGTTTACATACAGTCAATTAGTATTTGGTAGCATTGCCTTTAAATTGTTTAACTTGGGTCAAATGTTGCAGGTAGCCTTCCTCACCATCTTAAATAAGCACGCCCCATTCAATTTTTTTTTAACCATGCACAAATATAGCCCTTGTTTCTCTCCAGACCTGACTGCCCTTGACCAGCACAAAAATATCCTGTGGCGTTCTGCATTAGCATCGAATAGCCCCCGTAATATGCAACTTTTCAGGGAAGTTAGGAACCAATAGACAATGGCAGTTAGGAAAGCTAAGGCTAGCTTTTTCAAGCAGGAATTTGCATCCTGTAGCACAAACTCAAAAAAGTTCTGGGAAACTGTAAAGTCCATGGAGAATAAGAGCACTAGGAAGAGGCTAGGAGGCTAGGAAACACTGTCACCACCAATAAATCCATAGTAATTAAGAATTTAAAGAAGCATTTTTCCACGGCTGGCCATGCTTTCCACCTGGCTACTCCTACTCCGGTCAACAGCCCTGCACCCCCCACAGCAACTCGCCCAAGCCTCCCCTATTTCTCCTTCACCCAAATCCAGATAGCTGATGTTCTGAAAGAGCTGTAAAATCTGGACCCCTACAAAACAGCAGGGCTAGACAATCTGTACCCTCTCTTTTTTGGAGTTTTTTGGATATAAAGAGGGACTTCATCGAACAAAACAAACATTTATTGTGTAGCTGGGACTCTTGTGACTGCAACCAGAAGAATATCTTCAAAGGTAAGTGATTAATTGTATCGCTATTTCTGACTTTCATGACTCCTCTACTTGGTTGGAAAATGTTTGCATGCTTTTGTATGTGGGATGCTGTCCTCAGACAATCGTATGGTATGCCTTCGCCAAAAAGCCTTTCCAAAATCTGACAAAGCGGCTGGATAAACAAGAAGTTAATCTTTAAGCCGATGTATAACGCGTGTATTTTTATGAATTTTTATTATGACTATTTCTGTATTTTGAATTTGGCGCTCTGCAATTTCACCCGGATGTTGTCGAGGTGGGTCGCTAGCGGCACGCCTGCGCCAGAGAGGCTATGCAATCTGGTTTCAGAGCTGGTCATGGGTGCACCTCAGCCACGCTCAAGGTCCTAAATGATATCATAACCGCCATCGATAACAGACATTACTGGGCAGCCGTATTCATCGAACTGGCCAAGGCTTTCGACTCTGTCAATCACCACATTCTCATCGGCAGACTCAACAGCCTTAATTTCTCAAATGATTGCCTCGCCTGGTTCACCAACTACTTCTCTGATAGAGTTCAGTGTGTCAATTCTGAGGGCCTGTTGCCACAATTCTCGGGCCGACTCTCTTCTCTGTATAAATCAATGATGTCGCTTTTGTTGCTGGTGATTCTCTGATCCACCTCTACGCAGACGACACCATTCTGTATACAGTTGAAGTCGGAAGTTTACATACACCTTAGCCTAATACATTTAATCTCAATTCCTGAGATTTAATCCTAGAAAAATGTCCTGTCTTAGGTCAGTTAGGATCACCACTTTATTTTAAGAATGTGAAATGTCAGAATAATAGTAGAGAGAATTAATTATTTCAGATTTTATTTATTTCATCACATTCCCAGTGGGTCAGAAGTTTACATACTCTAAATTAGTATATGGTAGCATTGACTTTAAACTGTTTAACTTGGGTCAAACATTTTGGGTGGCCTTCCACAAGCTTCCCACAATATGTTGGGTGAATTTCGGCACATTCCTCCTGGCAGAGGTGGTGCAACTGAGTCAGATTTGCAGGCCTCCTTGCTTGCAAACACTGTTTCAGTTCTGCCCACACATTTTCTATGGGATTGAGGTCACGGCCTTGTGATGGCCACTCCAATACCTTGACTTTGTTGTCCTTAAGACATTTTTCCACAACTTTGGAAGTATACCTGGATTTATTGTACATTTGGAAGACCCATTTGCGACCAAGCTTTAACTTCCTGACTGATGTCTTGAGATGTTGCTTCAATATATCCACATAATTTTCCGCCTCATGATGCCATCTATTTTGTGAAGTGCACCAGTCCCTCCTGCAGCAAAAAGCACCCCCACAACATGATGCTGCCACCCTCGTGCTTCACGGTTGAGATGGTATTCTTCGGCTTGCAAGCCTCCCCCTTTGTCCTCCAAACATAACGATGGTCATTATGGCCAAACAATTCTATTTTTGTTTCATCAGACCAGAGGACATTTCTCCAAAAAGTACGATAATTGTCCCCATGTGCAGTTGCAAACCGTAGTCTGGCTTTTTTATGGTGGTTATGGAGCAGTGGCTTCTTCCTTGCTGAGAGACCTTTCAGGTTATGTCGATATAGGACTCGTTTTACTGTGGATATAAATACTTTTGTACCTGTTTCCTCCAGCATCTTCACAAGGCCCTTTGCTGTTGTTCTGGGATTGATTTGCACTTTTCGCACCAAAGTACGTTCATCTCTAGGAGACAGAAAGCGTCTCCTTCCTGAGCGGTATGGAGGCTGCGTTGTCCCATGGTGTTTATACTTTTGTACGTTTATACTTCAGGCGTTTGGAAATTGCTCCCAGGGATGAACCAGACTTATGGAGGTCTGCAATGTTTTTTTCTGATGTCTTAGCGGATTTCTTTTGATTTTCCCATGATGTCCAGCAAAGAGGCACTGAGTTTGAAGGTATGCCTTGTAATACATACACAGGTACACCTCCAATTGACTCAAATGATGACAATTAGCCTACCAGAAGCCTCTAAAGCCATTACATAATTTTCTGGAATTTTAAAGGCACAGTCAACTTAGTGTATGTAAACCTCTGACACACTGGAATTGTGATACAGTGAATTATAAGCAAAATAATCTGTCTGTAAACAATTTTTGGAATTTACTTGTGTCATGTACAAAGTAGATGTCCTAACCGACTCTCCAAAACTATAGTATGTTTACAAGAAATTTGTGGAGTGGTTGAAAAATGAGTTTTAATGACTCCTAAGTGTATGTAAACTTCCGACTTCAACTATATGTCTGGCAGGAGACCCACTGTCACGTTCTGACCTTAGTTCTTTTGTTATGTATTTGTTTTAGTATGGTCAGGGCGTGAGTTGGGTGTGTTGTCTATGTTAGTTTTTCTATGATTTGCTATTTCTATGTTTGGCCTGGTATGGTTCTCAATCAGAGGCACCGTACAAAACTGTTTCGGTTTCATTTAGTTCTCTTTGTTGTTTTATTATTTAATGTTCTGAGTTATAAATAAATATAATGAACACTTACCACGCTGCGCATTGGTCATCCGATCCTTCTTACTACTCCTCCTCAGAAGAGGAGGACGAGAATCGTTACAGAATCACCCACCACCAAAGGACCAAGCAGCGTGGTAACAGCAGCAGCAGCAGCAGCGATCTCAGGAATCCTGGACATGGGAGGAGATCCTGGACGGCAAAGGACCCTGGGCACAGGCTGGGGAATATCGCCGCCCCAAGGCAGAGCTGGAGGCAGCGAAAGCTGGGAGGCGGCGGTATGATGAGGCAGCACAGCAGCGCGGCTGGAAGCCCGAGAGGCAGCCCCAAAAATGTATTGGCTGGGGGCACACGGGGAGTGTGGCGAAGTCAGGTAGGAGACCTGCGCCAACTCCCCGTGCTCACCGTGGAGAGAGAGGGACTGGGCAGGCACCGTGTTATGCCGTGAGGCGCACGATGTCCCCAGTGCGCAGGCATAGCCCGGTGCGGTACATAGCAGCGCCTCGTATCGTCCGGGCTAGGTTGGGCATCGAGCCAGGTGCCATGAAGCCGGCTCAGCGCATCTGGTCTCCAGTGCGTCTCCTCGGGCCGGGATAATTGGCGTCAGCCCTACGCATGGTGTCCCCAGTTCGCCAGCACAGCCAGGTGCGGGCTATTCCACCTCGCCGTATTGGCCTGGCTACGGGGAGCATTCAGCCAGGTAGGGTTGGGCAGGCTCGGTGCTCGAGACCTCCAGTGGGCCGTCATGGTCCGGTCTATCTGGTGCCACCTCCACGCACTAGCCCTCTGATGGCAGCCCCCCGCACCAGGCTGTCTCATCATCTCCTCCCTACAGGTGCTCCCGCCTGTCCAGCGCTGCCAGAGCCTTCCTCCTGCCCAGCACTGCCAGAGTCTCCCGTCTGTCCTGAGCTGCCAGAGTCTCCCGTCTGTCCTGAGCTGCCAGAGTCTCCCGTCTGTCCCGAGCTGCCAGAGTCTCCCGTCTGCCAGGAGCTGCCAGAGCCGCCAGTCAGCCAGGAGCTGCCAGAGCCGCCAGTCAGCCAGGAGCTGCCAGAGCCGCCAGTCAGCCAGGAGCTGCCAGAGCCGCCAGTCTGCCAGGAGCTGCCAGAGCCGCCAGTCAGCCAGGAGCTGCCAGAGCCGTCTGTCAGCCAGGAGCTGCCAGAGCCGTCAGTCAGCCAGGAGCTGCCAGAATCGCCCTTCATTCTAGAGCTGCCGGATTCTCCCGCCTGTCTGGTGCTGCCGGAATCTCCCGTCCGTCCGGTGCTGCCGGAATCTCCCATCCATTCGGGACCCGTGGCTTGGTTCCCCAGTCCGAGGTCGGCGGCGAGGGTCGCCGCTCTTAAGAGGCCACGGAGGCGGGTAAAAGAGGCGGAGAAAGACTACGGTGGAGTGAGGTCCACGTCCCACGCCAGAGCCGCCACTGCGGACAGACACCCACCCAGACCCTCCGCTATAGGTTCAGCTTTTGTGGCCGGAGTCCGCACCTTTGGGGGGGGGGGGGTACTGTCACGTTCTGACCTTAGTTCTTTTGTTATGTCTTTGGTTTAGTAAGGTCAGGGCGTGAGTTGGGTGGGTTGTCTATGTTAGTTTTTCTATGATTTGCTATTTCTACGTTTGGCCTGGTATGGTTCTCAATCAGAGGCAGCTGTTTATCGTTGTCCCTGATTGAGAACCATATTTAGGTAGCCGGTTTTCTATTGTGTTTCGTGGTGATTATTTTCTGTTCTGTGTTTTATGTATGCACCGTACAGGACTGTTTTGTTTTCATTTCATTATCTTTGTTGTTTTATTTAGTGTTCTGAGTTATAAATAAATATAATGAACACTTACCACGCTGCGCATTGGTCCTCCGGATCTTACTACTCCTCCTCAGAAGAGGAGGACGAGAATCGTTACACCACCCCGTACACCTGACACACATGGTGAACTAATACTTGCATGCACTCATACACACATCAAGTCTATCTAAGGGGGAGACAGAAGAACACCAGCTCACTCAACCTTGTAACAGGACGTATTTAGCGACAGCGTACTTACCCACAATGCAGCTGTCTCAGAGAGACTTATCCTCAATATCTGCTATTTTCTGACTAAGGGGTATTAATTCTTACATTCATTCTAACAGGCATGATGGGTGACTGGGAGACAGAGAATGAGCATAGAGACACTGCAGAGTGCGTCGCGTCGACATAAACAAACATTGCTCATCCATATATTCATATACATATTTCTATTTAATCCCTTTACATTTGTGTGTATAAGGTAGTCGTTGTGGAACTGTCAGATTATTTCTTAGATATTACTGCACTGTAGAAACTAGAAGCACAAGCATTTCGCTACACTCACATTAACATATGCTAACCATGTGTATGTGACCATTACAATTTGATTTGATTTGATTGGGCTGACTCATGAATCTCTACTATGTGGTGACATGACTGGGCGTCTCAGGCTCTGCACACTCCTGAATTGCAGGTGGTGTGGAGAGGATCTGTGTGTGCACAACATGCTCGCACTACTGGTGTGCCCCTTGGCTTGGTTCTAGGCCCTCTCCTCTTTTCTCTTTACACCAGGTGTTTGCCCACCACCTCAATCTCAATCTCGACAGAATGGAGCTGCTCTTCCTCCGGGGCAGACCCGGCGCCAGGATAAAGTGACTAAGGGGGCACTTGAAATTGCCAAGGGGGCAACATTTGGTGGGGTTCTTGCATTGTCATTATATTGAATTCTGCTTATTTAATCACGCTATAAACATAACGTTCAAATGCCGAGACTCAGAGATCATTGAGTGCTTTTTAAATCTGTAGTCTAGTATCTCTGCTGCACTGCATCAGCACAATGGACAGCCCCCAACAGCAATGCCGTTTAGATGGGCAATTACCCTATTACAAACAGGAACGATGCTGGAGACGAGAAGCAGGTACAGGGAGTGAACATTTAATAACCATGGACAGGAACAGAATACGGACAGCGTCTGGACAGGGGAAATGGAAACAACAACAATGCTGATAAAGGGAAGGCAATCCAAACGTGAAGGAGTCCAAGTGTGTCCAATGAGCACTGATGCGCGTAATGATGGTGACAGGTGTGCGTAATGAAAAGCTACCTGGCGCCCTTGATCGCCAGAGAGGGAGCAGGCGTGAAACTATGTGAATGCACAGCTGTCTTAACCAAAATAATGCAAACTAAGTGCTGAAAGTAGTAGCCTAGTTATTCAGGCATGCAAACAAAAATATTGAATAGCATTTTGGCTTAGATTAATAGTAGGCCTACTAAACAAAATATCAGATCAATAGAGCCATGACATAATTTATATTTAGGCTAGTTACATTAATAGTAAAAAAAACGCAGTAAACAAAAGGCTAATGGAGATCCGAATAACCAAAACATAGCCTACTAAAGTGAGATTCAGCCATGCATAGCTGTCACCAATGACAAAATAGGCCTATACAGGCCTGCTTCAAACACAATAAAATCATGCCATTTGCTCATGAGTTCAGCAACACGTTGTGATATAGCACAATACACTAGGTGAATCAAATTCAACCCATGTAATCAATTAAGCAATGCCAGTCTACCTTTAACACGTTTCCAGTACTTACAGTTACATTTACAGCAATGAAAACCAATAGGCTACCAAGAAAACCAAAATAGAATGCAGCCTATGTATTTCTATGAGGAAACATATCGATATGTAGCTATAGATGCGCTAAAGAGGTCAATCGAACCCGACCAAAACAATGGAATTGCCATTGAAATGCGTTGGGGAAACGGGCAAGGGTGAAAGATCCTGAATCTCCTCATTGCCCGCAGGCAAAATGTGCTTCCATTTATATGTGCATTTCACACTATGTTGAGGTAAAAATCGGAGTATCTTCACTAATCAACTGCATTACAGTTAAAAACAACTTTGACCTCCACCACTGATTTCTGTAGGCTAGCTATGCTACCCAGTTTATACAAACTGGAGTTAGCGTTTAGCAGTCACTTCTTCTAAACTTGAAAAGGGACAACTTGTAAATGTTAAGCAGTGAAATCAGCCAAATATACTCAAATCGGACATAAGTTATCACACTGGGGGGGGGGGATGTTAGATTACATAAATCATCACGTATGTGACGAATATCCACTTTGTTATGTCAGATTTGTTGAATGTGTGCCAATCTGCTCAATGGTACGTCTGCATTCCATTGACTCCTTTACCCAATCTATACAGAGGGGTGTCATTTGTGTTCTTGCATTGTAATTATATTGAATTATGCTTATATCATGCTATACCACAATAAACATACAAGTTCAAAAAATGCTTTTGACCAAGAAGTGACAGGATCAATGGCACAAAATCTCCGCTCTGTCAGCACCATGGACAGAGCCCGACACAATTGTTTCAATCTTATTTTTCAAAAGAGTTGCAGCTTCCTTGATGCTCTGTGAAACTTTCAAAGTAATCAATCATTCCATTCATGAGTTCTCTCATGTAGTTGTGGACACCCCCAAAAAGTCAGGATCATCAGGATCATTGCAGGATATCAAATAGGGACCATTTGTCGTCATTGGAGCCAGAGCAGGTGATTATCTGTCTGCAAAAACTTGCGAGCAACATTAAACAACCAAACCTTTTTTGCATAGATCCAGCAGTGTCTTCATCTTTTTCACATCTAGAAAGTAATGGCTCTCTGGGTCAAGGGCACACAGGGCCTCCACCAGTTGGCTGTTGTGTTTGCTAAACATTGGATGCTGGACTGTCGTTCTGACAGTTCACCAATGACAGCATCCAATGTGCTGAAGAACAGTATTTTACACTCAGTGTCTTCTCCTTTGTCATGATGGCCTCCTGTACTGTCCAGTGGATATAGTTCCACATCCAGTACGGTCCTTGGTCCCATCTACCTTCAGTGTGTACCAAGAATCTCTGATTTCATTATCTATTTTCTTAGTGACAATTTCACTCATGAGCGCTATGAATATCGTGGATGTGGCATTGTAGGGTATGGTGCTAAACACCTTGACGAGTTCCTTGTCTTTTCAGAGACTATATTCCATCACAGACAGAAAAGTTCCACTGGCCCCCTCCCCTCTTGACTCTATCGCATCCAATGTCCCCCTCAGTAGTTGCTGGTTTGAAACAAGTGCAACTGGTAGGAAATACCTGTTTTTGTAGGGTTTTCCTCAGATCAGCCTTGGGAGGTTGAGCAACAAACAGAGATGTGTCCCTGTTGCGCAACAAATTGAACCTCACCACAGTACGAAGTAGTTGTGACACCTTTCCTAAGAGTATGAAGTGGAAAGTTAAGAATAAGTCATTATTTACAGCCCCTCAGAATATGTGGTTAATAGCATAAAGCATCCACCTGCAGTACATCCCAGTAACTTAGACAGGTTAGGCCCCCTACCCCAAGGCGATAGTAAAAAAAAAGACAGTTCTGCTGTAAAATAATGAAAATATATTGTCTGTTTTAGACAACAACACAACAGGCACAATTTCACAGTTTGCAGAATAGTGTACTTTGCCCTACCTCACGTGCAAGTGTAGTCTAGCTTGAAGACAACCAATGAAAACATAGCAATAGAACCTAGCAGTAGTACAGCATTTACACTATATGGTTTATACAAAAGTATGTAGACACCCCTTCAAATTAGTGGATTCGGCTTTTTCAGTCACACCCATTTCTGACAGGCGTATAAAATTGAGCACACAGCCATTCAACCTACATAGACAAACATTGGCAGTAGAATGGCCTTACTGAGAGCGCAGTGATTTTCAACATGGCACCGTCATAGGATGCCACCTTTCCAACGAGTCAGTTAGTCAAATTTCTGCCCTGCTAGAGCTGCCACGGTCAACTGTAAGGGTTGTTATTATGAAGTGGAAATGTCTAGGAGCAGCAACGGATCAGTTGCAAAGTGCTAGGCCACACAAGCTCACAGAATGCGACTGCAGAGTGCTGAAGCTGGTAGCGTGTAAAAGTAGTCTGTCCCCGGTTGCAACACTTACTACCGAGTTCCAAACTGCCTCTGGAAGCAACGTAAGAACAAGAACTGCTTGCCGGGAGCATCATGAAGTTGGTTTCCATGGCCGAGCAGCAGCACGCAAGCCTAAGATCACCATGTGCAATACCAAGCGTCGGCTGGAGTGGTGTAAAAGCTCGCCGCCATTGGACTGGAGCAGTGGGTACGCGTTCTCTGGAGTGATGAATAATGCTTCACAATCTGGCAGTCCAACGGATGCATCTGGGTTTGGCAGATGCCAGGAGAACACTACCTGCCCCAATGCATAGTGCTGACTGTAAAGTTTGGTGGATGAGCAATAATGGTCTGTGGCTGTTTTTCATGGTTCAGGTTCCTTAGTTCCAGTGGAAGAAAATCTTAACGCTACAGCATGCAATGACATTCTAAATGATTCTGTGCTTCCAACTTTATCGCAAAAGTTTGGGCATGACAATGCCCCCGTGCACAAAGCGAGGTCCATACAGAAATGGTTTGTCAAGATCGGTGTGGAAGAACTTGACTGGCCTGCACAGAGCCCTGACCTCAACCCCATCAAACGCCTTTGGGATGAATTGGAACGCCGACTGCATGCCAGGAATAATCAACCAACATCAGTGCCTGATCTCACTAATGCTCTTGTGGCTGAATGGACATAAACATAAAGTCCAATTACTTCCACCGCAAGTCTTTGATGCAATTGAACTCACGGCAATCCCAAAGGAAAAAATGGGTCAGTCGTTGGCATGGAACGATCCTCTTCCAGAACTAATACGCCCTCTTTCTCCAACGTTACTCCAAAGTAAGTTACTTTATGAATTTGGCTCCTCTCTACTCGTTATCAACTCTCTCCTCCTTTTGCATCACACCTGCTCGTACACTCACTCGCGCCACCTCTCCCCAGGACCTTTTAGAGCCATGACGTCACCTGGCTCCTAGTAGTCTTGGAAAGTCCCCGAATAGCACAGCAAAAGCCATATCCCTAGATTCTGCCACACAAGGAACTCGATAATGTCCATAATTGCAGACAAATACATGTGATTTCTTGCCAGCTGCCCATAGAAGTGTTGACATTGACACCGATGTTCCTAATAGCACTTTAAACAAATGTTTCTTTCCACAGTGCAGTGCATTTCAAATGTTCTTTACTTGATGCGTGCCTTGCAAATCCTTTTGTACCATCAGTAGCATTCTTCCAATTAGAATACCTAGCTTGGGTGAAGGCCTTGTCTGCGTTAGCATTGGACCGTACACAGTACTTTTGACATGGAAAACAAAACAGTAGCTATCTGCAGTAACCGATTACTCCAGCCACTCTCTTCCTATGAACCATTTGCTATTAAATGAACATTTTTGTACAGAAAACCTGTGCCTAGGGAAGGATTCTAGGCTAACCTGGGCCGGCTCCTTAGTTCCAAGATCATCAGGAACATTGCTCTCCTTCTCCTTCATTTGGGAACTTTGACGAAGCCAATTTCTGATATCCATCGTGGCAGATTAGCTGGTTTGAGCTAGCTAAATCGGCTAAAGCTAATAACACTGACGCTTTTTGCAGCTATAGCTGAGAGTATACTTGACCCTACCCTTTTAAATAAAAAGTAATTATTACAGGCAGAGACATACCACATGTACCAGCCTACCACAGAGATGAGATGAGAAAATCAAATCAAATCAAATCAAATTTTATTTGTCACATACACATGGTTAGCAGATGTTAATGCGAGTGTAGCGAAATGCTTGTGCTTCTAGTTCCGACAATGCAGTAATAACAAGTAATCTAACTAACAATTCCAAAACTACTGTCTTGTACACAGTGTAAGGGGATAAAGAATATGTACATAAGGATATATGAATGAGTGATGGTACAGAGCAGCATAGGCAAGATACAGTAGATGGTATCGGGTACAGTATGTACAAATGAGATGAGTATGTAAACAAAGTGGCATAGTATAGTATAAAGTGGCTAGTGATACATGTATTACATAAGGATACCGTCGATGATATAGAGTACAGTATATACGCATGCGTATGAGATGAATAATGTAGGGTAAGTAACATTTATATAAGGTAGCATTGTTTAAAGTGGCTAGTGATATATTTACATCATTTCCCATCAATTCCCATTATTAAAGTGGCTGGAGTTGAGTCAGTGTCAGTGTGTTGGCAGCAGCCACTCAGTGTTAGTGGTGGCTGTTTAACAGTCTGATGGCCTTGAGATAGAAGCTGTTTTTCAGTCTCTCGGTCCCAGCTTTGATGCACCTGTACTGACCTCGCCTTCTGGATGATAGCGGGGTGAACAGGCAGTGGCTCGGGTGGTTGATGTCCTTGATGATCTTTATGGCCTTCCTGTGACATCGGGTGGTGTAGGTGTCCTGGAGGGCAGGTAGTTTGCCCCCGGTGATGCGTTGTGCAGACCTCACTACCCTCTGGAGAGCCTTACGGTTGAGGGCGGTGCAGTTGCCATACCAGGCGGTGATACAGCCCGCCAGGATGCTCTCGATTGTGCATCTGTAGAAGTTTGTGAGTGCTTTTGGTGACAAGCCGAATTTCTTCAGCCTCCTGAGGTTGAAGAGGCGCTGCTGCGCCTTCTTCACGATGCTGTCTGTGTGAGTGGACCAATTCAGTTTGTCTGTGATGTGTATGCCGAGGAACTTAAAACTTGCTACCCTCTCCACTACTGTTCCATCGATGTGGATAGGGGGGTGTTCCCTCTGCTGTTTCCTGAAGTCCACAATCATCTCCTTAGTTTTGTTGACGTTGAGTGTGAGGTTGTTTTCCTGACACCACACTCCGAGGGCCCTCACCTCCTCCCTGTAGGCCGTCTCATCGTTGTTGGTAATCAAGCCTACCACTGTTGTGTCGTCCGCAAACTTGATGATTGAGTTGGAGGCGTGCGTGGCCACGCAGTCGTGGGTGAACAGGGAGTACAGGAGAGGGCTCAGAACGCAACCTTGTGGGGCCCCAGTGTTGAGGATCAGCGGGGAGGAGATGTTGTTGCCTACCCTCACCACCTGGGGGCGGCCCGTCAGGAAGTCCAGTACCCAGTTGCACAGGGCGGGGTCGAGACCCAGGGTCTCGAGCTTGATGACGAGCTTGGAGGGTACTATGGTGTTGAATGCCGAGCTGTAGTCGATGAACAGCATTCTCACATAGGTATTCCTCTTGTCCAGATGGGTTAGGGCAGTGTGCAGTGTGGTTGAGATTGCATCGTCTGTGGACCTATTTGGGCGGTAAGCAAATTGGAGTGGGTCTAGGGTGTCAGGTAGGGTGGAGGTGATATGGTCCTTGACTAGTCTCTCAAAGCACTTCATGATGACGGATGTGAGTGCTACGGGGCGGTAGTCATTTAGCTCAGTTACCTTAGCTTTCTTGGGAACAGGAACAATGGTGGCCCTCTTGAAGCATGTGGGAACAGCAGACTGGTATAGGGATTGATTGAATATGGATTGAATATTGATTGAATATGGAGAAGTGTTTTTTCCCACGTTTTGTGGAAACCAGAGACTCATTTCAGCCTCAGACTCATTGTCCTTGGCTCATTTTCTGTGAAGAACATGTAAAATAACACATTTTCATTGAGTGCACACTGTTCAGCCCCCTAGACATTTATATTACATATGTGGTGTTCGGGTCAACTTCGATACATTGTAAAAAAAATGCACTATTTTCCAACACTCTACCCCAGCCAGGTGCAACTTAGGGGAGAGACACAACAAATACATAGCTTTGCATGTATGACTCTTAACCACAATCAATCAGTATGGCAAAAATCATCTCTGCTAAGAGTGCCTTAAAAATAATTTTTGCAAAAAGAGAAGCTAGTTTGGAAGGAGCGTCTTTCACTTTGGAAGATTCGGAGTCTGACAGTGAGTTGGAAGAAGAGGATGAGATTGACCCTCAGCCAGCCCCAGGACTAGCCCGTCAGCAACCAGCCCCAGTACCAGCCCGTCAGCAACCAGCTTATCAGCAGCCTGCAGGAGGAGAAATATGGATGTAAAATAAATCGTGAAATTGAATGGTCTTCTTGCCCAAGGAATGAGCCATCCCGCATGGGTGCCAATGTGATAACAGCACTTTGCGATATCAGCTGATGTAAGAAGGGCTATATAAATACATTTGATTTGATTTGATTTAAGGATGCAACCAGGGCTGACGTGGATGGCGGTTACTCATG
This sequence comes from Oncorhynchus clarkii lewisi, assembly GCF_045791955.1. Classification (NCBI taxonomy): domain Eukaryota; kingdom Metazoa; phylum Chordata; class Actinopteri; order Salmoniformes; family Salmonidae; genus Oncorhynchus; species Oncorhynchus clarkii. The sequence goes on from NC_092166.1 coordinate 59,484,182, forward strand.
TACAGGACATAAAGTCTTCTTTTGAAATGTACATCCCAGGCATCATCCAAATCATTCTGTACTGCACAAATTTGGAGGGAAGGCGTGTTTTTGGAGAGAGATGGAAGGAGATGGACCAAACTCATTTACATGCATACTTTGGGGTTCCTATCCTCGCTGGTGTTTTCAGATCCAATGTTGAGTCGACAGAATCCATGTGGGATACAGAAACTGGCAGCTAACTTTTCCGTGCAACAATGTCTCTGAAAAACTTCCACATTATTTCCAGGATTATCTCCTTGGATAACCGAGACACCAGACCAGCTCGTTGGCAGAGAGACAAGCTAGCTGCAATCATTACCAATCCTGGGCCCAACCTTAATGTTGATGAGCAGCTTGTGAAATGTAGGTGCCGCTGCCCCTTCAGGCAGTACATACGGTCTAAACCCGCAAAATATGGAATCAAGATCTGGGCTGCCTGTGATGCTTTTTCATCATATACGTGGAACTTGAAAGTGTATACAGGGAAGCCAGATGGAGGAGCCCCTGAGAAGAACCAATGGATCCGGATCTGGATGTGACACAGGGACTCCGTGGCCACAACATCACATGCGATACATGTTTTACTTCGCACAAGCTAGGACAGGAGCTCCTCAAGAGGAAGTTGATGATGGTAACATCCTATCATAACTCTGAATTTTTAAGGTTAGGATTAAGTTCAGGCATTAACTCCAAATTCTTAAGATTAGGTGTAACAGTACAACTTTAGAACGTCCCCTTATTTTTTATTTATTTCATTTAACCTTTATTTAACTAGGCAAGTCAGTTAAGAACAAATTCTTATTTACAATGACAGCCTACCAAAAGGTAAAAGGCCTCTTGCGGGATTTAAAATAAAACTAACTCTGAATGGTTAAGGTAAGGTTTAATGTTGAGATAGAAAGTTATTTTTGTTTTAAGCCTATCATTGGATTCAAATTTGCAACCTATGGAATCAGAGGTAAATTCTTACACCCATCTGCTATCCCTGTCCACAACACCCTAGTAAAACCGAAACTTATCTGAAGGTAACAGCGTTCATTGTTGCCCCTAGTTGGCAGTTTCCATGTCATCTCCCGACGTCCTCAGATATGGATGGATGTCGAGTAATGACTTGTTTTGCTAGCTACAGAGTGAGTGGGTGTGGGTGTGTGTGTGTGTCTTGTGTGTATGTGTTTGAGTGCACTGAGTGCATTTTACGTGTCACTCACCTCTTTGTGCTTGACTCGAGTGAGTCGGCTGCAGCTACTCCAAAAAGTTTGACATCACCACATATGACTAAAGATTCAGGGATGGAATTTCAGTTAATTAAAACCTACAATGAATTGAATGCCAAATTAATTATTTGTTAGTATTCACTCATGGCTTGGTCAATTTCAAATGTGGCGAGTCATGACAATTATATTTTTGCTTTTCAACAAATGTTTCCACTTCACATAAAACCTTTAACATTCTCACGGTGAGTTTGCCCCTGAACTCGGTGTGCTTTATCCTGTTGCCTAGGCGACATGCAAACACACGCGCACACACACATACGCACACACTTTCCCTCAATGTTGTTACCTTCTTACCGCGACATCATCATGTTTGATAACCTCCTAGACAACAGGAAATAAAATATACTTGACAGGAAGTTACATGCAATGACTGAAATCACAAGGACTATATACACCATCAGCCAATGAAACGGCAGACTGTGGTGTCTATGTTATGCTGGCAGCACCTTGACAAACTCAGATAGATCAATAGCCATCCCAAGCTCAAGGCCCAATCCACAGATGACAGGAGTGATAACTATCACCATTAAAGCTGCAGCAGCGTCTTCACAGAAACAGACTTCATGATACATTGATAAGGCCTCCAGGCCATTCTGAGTGGATGAAACCCCCAGTTAATAAATTAGGCTGTCTAGTATGGTCTGAAAATATTTGCGTCACAGGTAGATTTCAGCCACGATTTGAGCCCTGGCAATGAGATTGGAGCTAGCATTTTGTGTTGTTTTCTCTCTCTGGTTCTGAGAAATCACACACACAAAAAAAAAGTAATTAATTTCCTGTGGCTGTCTGATGACGTCCCTGTGGTGTTACTTGTCCATGTCCCTGACTATGAAATGATTAGCCCACATCAGGGGAGCTTATTTTGGGGAGTGTGTGTGTGATTGTGTGTGTGTGTGTTTTCCCAAGCAAACTCTGCAATGACAGACACTGAATACAACAAACAAAAAAATCTAAAAGCTCCATGCATCCACCCAGTCAGCGCTCAAACTCAGCTTGCAGGTTATTTGGAGGTCTTTTTGTTATACCGTGCAGTGTATTAGGGAGTGATTTTGTCAAAGGGCTATTTTTGGAGTTACTTTCTGAGAGATTTCCTTGTATATTTTGGTTTCTTTGATATGTGAATCAAGGATAGAGTACTTGCCATTTTCAATTAGAAATGAATTATATTCGGTGTCCCCAAAGAGACGGTCTCATTAGAATTTGGACATTGGGTTAAACACTTTCAAATTATAATTTGTAAGTTTATGTGAAATTGCAGTGAAGACCACGGGTCAAATACATGAGTTCATTCATTTTAAATACTTGTGGTGTACTTGGTGCAGATTGTCTGGTACGGTAGGTAGCCCAGCGGCTAAGGAGTTGGACCTGTAACCGAAAGGTTGCCTGTCTGAATACTGGACTGGGCACTGGAAAAAAAGGGGTGGTGGGGGAATTGATCTGGCAATTGGAGGGCTGCTGGACTCATAACCTAACAACAGTCTCATACTGTTGGGTCACTGAGCAAAGCCCTTAACCCTACAACATGCTCTCCATTCAGGGGTGCTGCACTGCAGTTTGACCCTGTGCTCCTCTCAACTGTGTGTCTGTGGGGGGTTGAGAAATGAAGACGGGAGAAGACATATTTCTGTTGTTCGCTGTGACTGTGGGCAATGAAGTTGTATTGTATTTGAGAGGTCTAAAAAGGACTAACTCCTGCTCAGCTTCATGCCAACAAACATAGAGTGCATTCGGAAAGTATTTCCGATCCCTTGACTTTTTCCACATTTTGTTACGTCACAGCCTTATTCTAACATGGATTAAATGTTTTTTTTCCCTCATCAATTTACGCACAATACCCCCGAATGACATAGAAAAAAAACACATTTTTCGAAAAAAAAAACTGAAATATGACATTTACATACAGTGAGGGAAAAAAGTATTTGATCCCCTGCTGATTTTGTACGTTTTCCCACGGACAAAGAAATTATCCGTCTATAATTTTAATGGTAGGTTTATTTGAACAGTGAGAGACAGAATAACAACAACAAAAAATCCAGAAAAATCCATGTCAAAAATGTTATCAATTGATTTGTATATTAATGAGGGAAATAAGTATTTGACCCCTCTGCAAAACATGACTTAGTACTTGGTGGCAAAACCCTTGTTGGCATTCATAGAGGTCAGACGTTTCTTGTAGTTGGCCACCAGGTTTGCACACATCTCAGGAAGGATTTTGTCCAACTCCTCTTTGCAGATCTTCTCCAAGTCATTAAGGTTTCGAGGCTGACGTTTGGCAACTCGAACCTTCAGCTCCCCCCACAGGCCATGTACCGATTCACTTGAGCTCAATTTCGAGTCTCATAGCAAAGGGTCTGAATACTTAAATTATTTTAAGTGTTCTTGTTTGAAGGTTACCTTGTATTCAGGCCCTTTATATACGTATATACTACCATTCAAAAGTTTAGGGTCAGTTAGAAATGTCCTTGTTTTTGAAAGAAAAGCATATATTTTGTCCATTAAAATAACATCATATTGATCATACAGTGGGGCAAAAAATAATTTAGTAAGTCACCAATTGTGCAAGTTCTCCCACTTAAAAATATGAGAGAGGCCTGTAGTTTTCATCATAGGTACACTTCAACTATGACAGACAAAATGAAAAAACAAATCCAGAAAATCACATTGTAGGATTTTTTGTGAATTTATTTGCAAATTATGGTGGAAAATAAGTATTTGGTCACCTACAAACAAGCAAGTTTTCTGGCTCTCACAGAGACCTGTAAATTCTTCTTTAAGAGGCTCCTCTGTCCTCCACTTGTTACCTGTATTAATGGCAAGATCTCACCCCGTGGGATCAAAATGATCACAAGAACGGTGAGCAAAATTCCTAGAACCACACGGGGGGACCTAGTGAATGACCTGCAGAGAGCTGGGACCAAAGTAACAAAGCCTACCATCAGCAAGGGCATTGAAGATGAAACGTGGCTGGGTCTTTCAGCATGACTATGATCCCAAACATACCACCCGGGCAACAAAGGAGTGGCTTCGTAAGAAGCATTTCAAGGTCCTGGTGTGGCCTAGCCAGTCTCCAGATCTCAACCCCATAGAAAATCTTTGGAGGGAGTTGAAAGTCCGTGTTGCCCAGAAATAGCCCCAAAACATCACTGCTCTAGAGGAGATCTGCATGTATAAAAACCTTGTGAAGACTTACAGAAAACGTTTGACCTCTGTCATTGCCAACAAAGGGTATATAACAAAGTATTGAGATCAACTTTTGTTTTTGACCAAATACTTATTCTCCACCATAATTTGCAAATAAATTCATTAAAAATCCTACAATGTGATTTTCTTGTTTTCTTTCTCATTTTGTCTTCCATAGTTGAAGTGCACCTATGATGAAAATTACAGGCCTCTCTCATCTTTTTAAGTGGGAGAACATGCACAATTGGTGGCTGACTAAATACTTTTTTGCCCCACTGTAAATACAGTGGAGACATTGTTAATGTTGTAAATTACTATTGTAGATGGAAACATTGTAGCTGGACTCTTTACGGAATATCTACATAGGCGTACAGAGGCCCATTATCAGCAACCATCACTCCTGTGTTCCAATGGCACGTTGTGTTAGCTAATCCAAGTTTATAATTTTAAAAGGCTAATTGATAATTAGAAAACTATTTTGCAATTATGTCAGCACAGCTGAAAACTGTTGAGCTGATTAAAGAAGCAATAAAACTGGCCTTCTTTAGACTAGTTGAGTATCTGGAGCATCAGCATTTGTGGGTTCGATTACAGACTCAAAATGGCCAGAAACAAAGACTTTTTTCTGAAACTCGTCCGTCTATTTTTGTTCTGAGAAATTAAGGCTATTCCATGCGAGAAATTGCCAAGAAACTGAAGATCTCGTACAACGCTGTGTACTACTCCCTTTACAGAACAGCGCAAACTGGCCCTAACCAGAATAGAAAGAGGAGTGGGTGCACAACTGAGCAAGAGCACAGGTACATCTAGTTTGAGAAACAGACACCTCACAAGTTCTCAACTGGCAGCTTCATTAAATATTACCTGCAAAACAGGATGCTGGCCATCTAGGCAGAGTTCCTCTGTCCAGTGTCTGTGTTCTTTTGCCCATCTTAATCTTTTCTATTTATTGGCCAGTCTGACATATGGATTTTTCTTCACAACTCCATTATGCCTTGCTTTCAAATGAATTGTAGAGTTAATGCTAGCTTGCAAAGTGATGTGTAATTCCTATTGGAATCCTGCCAGAGTGGGGATAGCCAACATTTTGAGTTTTTATTCACCCACACCCGCACCCTGCATTCCATTAGACTACCTAAACCATCTAAACTAGAACAATAGGTCCAAGTAACATACTGTATTAGTTTAGAAAAATGTATGTTATTTATATTAGAGTAGCATTAGATTAATACATCTATCAATGTACATCCAAGAAACAAAGATGTTGAAACAAACAATTCTAAAAATCAACCTGTAATAGAGCATGTTGGGCAATCTGATAATGATGGGTGTGGTTTCGGTTTAACACTCGGTTCTTCTGATCCGATGAGTGTTTAAAAACTGAATCAACACTAGAAATGTTGCACTGATAAATCAACACTAGGTAACACTGTCCAATTTGTTGTGTAGACAAATTCAGATGTTCTGTAGTGGTTCCCTGTCTGTCCTCAAGGGACCCACATATTTGTGCAAAGAGTGTGCAAGCTGTCATCGAGGCAAAGGCTGATTATTTGAAGAATCTCAATATATTAGGATATAAATATATTATTATTTGTTTAACACTTTTTTGGTTAATACATGATTCCATTTGTGTTATTTCATAGTTTTGATGTCTTCACTATTATTCTACAATGTAGAAAATAGTAAAACTAAAGAAAAACCCTTGAATGAGTAGGTGTTCTAAAACTTTTGACCGCGAGTGTATGTGAGCAGAAATCTGAGCAGAGGGAGCTGTGTGTCAGAGATGTGCTTCTCATACCAAGCAATCTGCCTGGAGCCACAGATAAAAGGCTGGGCCTGCACAAAAACCTGCTGGGTCTGCCTCTTCTCTCTCACTCGCGCGCGTCCTATATTTCAAAATATTTATTTGATAAGATAACTTTGCTGCATGCAAAATAGTTAACAAACATTTTGGATAGTTTGGTCCCCTATTGATGTTCTGTGTGTCAATGTCTTTCTGTCTTTTAAGTAAACAAGCCCCTTATAACAAGCCCCTATATCCCTCCCTCCAAATATCTATAGCCAGCATGTCAACACTGCACATTGTGATATCCTCACCTAGTTAGGATCCAACCAGCCCAGTTACAATTTAACCAGGTTCACCTGTAATCATACTGGAGGAAACTGTATGCTATGGGAATCCGACCATGACAGGTAGTCACACACACCCTAGGACCTGCACCATGCGACAGCTGCATAATTAACAGCCGTAGGGGACAACCATTACTGTAACCCCCCTCCCTCCCTCCCTCCCTCCCTCCCTCACACACACACACACACACACACACACATTGTCATTGATTGCAAATGTTTTTAGGTCATATTATATGGTTATGAAGAATTCTGACCCCAGTTTCACTATCTCCTCCACGAGTGGAGCCTACTTCCCGGTAAATCCATTAAGAGTCAGACCAAGGGGACAGGAACACTTCTGCTGACTGTGTGATACTACAGTAGAACTAGGGTGGTTGATGCACTAGAAGCCGTTGTGGCACCAAAGCCAAAAACACCTTTAATTATTTAATCTTAGTGGATAAGAATGCCATTACATGTTGCTTGGGGTGAGCTGGCTCAGATGTCATGGGAGATACAGTGGTTAAATTAAATTCCATTGGTGAGTTATTTATTCATTTACTGAACATCCTATGTTACCTGGTACAACAACTGAGAACTTCCAGCAATGACCTTGTGAGATCACAGAGATGACCAAATGGATTGTTAACAAACCATTTGAACCTTTGTCTCCTCTTCTCTGTACTCTTCAGTTCAAACTATGAGAAACTAGTGACAGATTGAATGGAATCGAATGGACTCGGGGAGAGTTAGCAAGTTTTTCTACATTCTGTACTATCAGTGGTATTTCTCTGCGCTGTAGCCATAACGGCCTGGTTGATTGTGTTTTGTCACTGGAACTCCAAAGGGAGTAGTTCAACCCAGAACGACTGACTGCTGGGGGAGGCAAAAACAGAGGAGGAATGGAGAGAAAGAGGTCTTGGGTGTATCCACTAAGTGTGCATCGGAGAAAGAGAGTGAGTGAATGTGTGTTCTGTGCTATGAGGCAGGCAAGGAGGGATGGAGGGAGGGAGGAGAGAAGGGGGTGGGGATGACATTGAGACTGATCATCTGCCATTTATCAAGTAACGGGGGACTCAATATAAATGTTCCTCCTCGACTGAGTGGGAAGATAAATGGCGTGCAGCCGGCCTGGCTCAGAGGGATGGAATTATAAACACAGCCTCAGGTAACACACACATACTCGTAAATACTACATTAATGTCCGCAAAAACTCTACGGTCCACAAAACCACCATTTTTTAAAATCAATTTAGTATAAAACGACAGTTTTTGTTTACTGCAGTAATTATACTATAGTTAACACTAAATTCTACGGTATACTATACAAAACCCCCCAAAAAGACTGCAAAAACACTATAGTGAATATTATACTATTTATACCATACTAGAGTCGCTCACGGGCATTAGGGACTTTTTTTTGCATTAAGGACTCAAAGTGGCCTGTGAGGCAGCGCTGCCTCCCAGGCTAATGCTTAAGCAACTCGGCCCATTTATAAGCAACTCTGCCCATTCTTCCCATCATCAAATTAAATTAGCAAACGTGCAAGCGTGCTCCATCAAGAATAACCTTTTTCTACAGTGCCATTCACTGCTAGCCACTCTAAAAGGTAAGCATATGACATCCAAAAACACACAAAAAAGCCATATTATACTGGCTAACATATAAAACACTGAAATGGCAAGACTATTTCCAAATTATACAGGCTAAAAAATATTGTAGATTTTCAAAGGTGCTAACTTAGCTTTTTGAGAATAACAACTATCAGATTGATGACAATAATGTGATAGTTAATCATAATGGATTTCTGTAGGTAGTCCATTTAAAGAATAAGCAATGCAGTTGGTGAGGTAACAGCCTTGGTGAGGTATGTGTTGGCCTCACACTTCCCAACATAATTGAATGGCAAAAGTCAAGTCCTGATAATGACAACATTGAATGTGCATCCATTTGCAACCCCAACATGAATTTACAAGACCTCAGTGTGAGGGAAATTAAAGGAATAGAGTGACAACAGTGACTACAGAGACTGTCCACAATTGATTGCTGAAACATGTCTTTGGGAAATTAATTTTCACAACCAAGAGGAGGAAAAATCCATGCATATAGGAAGAGCATTGAAAATGCTGAACAGTGACAAACCTAAACAAGACAGCTTTGCAGACATATAGACCTGACTCTACATTCAAAGTTCACCACCCAAAAAAGAGAGAATCTGCCTTTTACAAAAAGCCACAATAATGGCAAAACAACAACCAGCAGTGGAAACATCTTGAACCAACAGTGTTAAAGGGGCAATTTGTAATTCAAGCTATAACAAAAAGTTTAGGGACTCAGCTCGAGCAATGTAACCACTTTCAAGGAAGGGCTATGGATGCAAGGATTCACCATCCATTAGATAAAAATGAAGGTTTTAACCATGTTTTGAAACGTAGTACTTTGGTTGTGCAAAACCACCGTTTTATCAGCTGTCCGGGTGGCTGGTCTCTTCACCTGCGGGATCATTTGAGACCAGACACCCAGACAGCTGATGAATTTGTGGGTGTGCACAACCAAAGCATTTCTGCATAAACGGTCAGAAAACATCTCAGGGAAGCTCATCTGCGTGCTCGTCGTCCTCACTACCGGCCCAATGATCTGCCACTGGCATAAAACAAAGCCTGTGTGCCCATGCTAATGACTCAACCATATACTGCACGTGTCAACAACCACAGCTAATGAAGTCACCGAAACCCTTGAGATGGAATTGCCGTCAGCTTTGGAATGGGTGGCCAGTAATACATTGTTCCTGAACACCTCTAAAACTAACAGCATTGTATTTGGTACAAATCATTCTCTAAACTCTAGACCTCAGCTAATTCTGGTAATGAATGGTGTGGCTTTTGAACAAGTTGAGGAGACTGTCATGGTCAAAACATATAGATTCAATGGTTGTAAAGATGGGGAAAGGTCTGTCCATAATAAAGAGATGTTCTGCGGAGTCCTGCAGAGTTTTGTCATCTTGATTATTGTCCAGTCAAGTGGTCAAGTGCTGCAAAGAAAGACCTAGTTAAGCTGCAGCTGGCATAGAACAGAGTGAGAAGTCTCGCTCTTCACTGTAATCAGAGTTCTAATATAAGTACTATGCATCACTTCTTCCTTTTATAAGAAACATTCATGTGTTAAATTCCAAATTGTTTGCGTAGTCAACTTACAAACAGCTCTGACACACACACTTACCCCAACAGACATGCCACGAGGGGTCTTTTCACTGTCCACAAATTCAAGAATGCATACAGTATTGCATACTGTAGAGCCATGATTGCATGGAACTCCCTTCCATCTCATATTGCTCAAATAAACAGCAAACCTGATTTTAAAAAACTAATAAAGCAACACTTAACTAACGGCCCAGCGCTTCTCCCCTATTTGACCTAGATATTTTGTGTGGATGTATTGATATGTAGGCTATGTGTGGCATCTTTTTATTCATGTAGTTCTGTCCTTGAGCTGTTCTTGTCTATTAATGTTCTGTATTATGTCATGTTTCATGTTTTGTGTGGACTTCAGCAAGAATTGCTGCTCCTTTTGCAACAGCTAATGGGGATCATAATAAAATACCAAAAATATCCAGCAACTTTGCACAGCCATTGAAGAGGAGTGGGACTACATTGTACAGGCCACAATCAACAGCCGGATCAACTATATGCGAAGGAGATGTGTCGAACAGCATGAGGCAAATGGTGGCCACACCAGTTACTGACGCACGCCCCTACCTTTTTTTTTAAGGTATCTGTGACCAATAGATGCATATCTGTATTCCCAGTCATATGAAATCCATAGATTAGGGCCAAATTTATTGATTTCAATTACCTAGCTAGCTTCTTAGTTTGGATTCCGCGAAGCAGTTGGCATCAGTTGTTGGGACTGCTGGTCTCTTTCCAGTGATCCTGCCAACCAAGGACGGTTCTGAGGAGCTATTTGGCGTTGTTGCTAGCCTAGGTGGGTCCTATGGGTTCGTAGCTTCAACCATGCAGCAGATACACTCACCAATTGATTAATGGACCGCTGAATATACGTGTATGTTTTTTCTCTTGCTTTGTTTGCTCTTTTCAGCCTTATGTCTATCTCTGATAAGCTACCCAGAAAAGGGCTGAAAATAGCCCTTATTCAAGTGCAGTCTTAGAAATAAGGTTTGTGAAATCAATAACTTGCTAACATCAGATAACATTCATATGTTAGCCAGTTCTGAGACTCACTTAGATAATTATTTTGATGATATATTAATAGCAAAGCAAGGATATAATATCTATAGAAGAGACATAAATGCTTCTGGGGAAGGTGTTGCCATATTTCGAGAATATCTTATGTCAAGTCTTATTGGTGTTGTGGTTGCAGTTTCACTCGGCACATCTAAAGCCTTTTCTATTGGGGTGTTGCTGTAGAACACCAAGTGCTAACAGTCAGTATTTCAATAATATGTTTGATGTGCTTGATAGTGTATGTGATGCAAACAGAGTGGTCTACTTTCTTGGGGACCTGAATATTGACTGGTTCTCTTCAAGCTGTCCGCTCAAGAGGAAGCTTCTTACAGTAACCAGCCTGTAATCTGGTTCGAGGCTATTAATCAACCTATCAGGGTGTTTACAAACACTAAAGGAACAAGATCATCCACATGTATCAATCACATTTTTACTAATACTGTAGAACTTTGTTCTAAAACTGTATCCGTACCCATTGGATGCAGTGATCACAATATAGTGGCTATATCCAGGAAAGACAAAGTTCCAACAGTTGGGCATAAAATAATATATAAGAGATCATACAAAATATTTTGCTGTGACTCTTATGTGGATGATGTTAAAAATATTTGTTGGTCTGATGTGATTAATGAGGAGCATCCAGACACTGCATTTGATGAATTTATGAAATTGCTTCTTCCAATAATTGATAGACATGCACCTGTTAAGAAACGGACTGTTAGAACTGTTGATGAGGCTTGATGAGGAATTGAAAAACTGTACAGTTGAAAGAGATGGGACAAAAGGAGTGGCTAATAAGTCTGGCTGCACATCTAACTGGCTTACTTACTGCAAATTGAGAAATGATGTGACTAAACTCAACAAAAAAGAAAAATAACCTGTATTATGAAGCCAAGATCAATGATATAAAGAATGATGGAAAAAAAACTTTAACTGAAATTATGGGCAGAAAGACAAATTCAACTTCATATTTCATTGAATCAGAAAGCTTATTCATTACAAAACCATTTGATGTGGCTAATTATTTGTATTTGTTTATTGATGTTCTGTATTATGTCATTCTGTATTATGTTTCATGTTTTATGTTTTGTGTGGACCCCAGGAAGAGTAACTGCTGCTTTTGCAACAGCTAATGGGGATCCTTATAAAATACCAAATCCCAAATTGACTGATTTCCTTATATGAACTGTAACTCAGTAAAATCTATGAAATTGTTTCATTTTGCGTTTATATATTTGTTCAGTATATAGAGTGCATTCGGAAAGTATTCAGACCGCCTTGACTTTTTACAAATTGTGTTACGTTACAGCCTTTTTAAAATGTAATAGGCATTCAATTGTTTTTTCCCCTCATCACATCTACAGAAACTATTCCATAATGACAGAGCAAAATGACAGAGCAAAAACATATCCTCCATTCATTTTAGCAAATGTATAAAAAAAGTAAATATGACATTTACATAAGTATTCAGACACTTTACTCAGTACTTTGTTGAAGTACCTTTGGTAGCAATTACAGCCTTGAGTATTCTTGGGTATCATGCTACAAGCTTGGCACACCTGTATTTGGGGAGTTTCTTCCATTCTTCTCTGCAGATCTTCTCATGCTCTGTCAGGTTGTATTGGGATTGTTGCTGCACTGCTATTTCCAGAGATGTTCGATTGGGTTCAAGTCCTGGCTCTGGCTGGGCCACTGAAGGACATTCAGAGACTTATCCCAATTCACTCAACCCACATACAGCAAATGTAACCCAAAACGGCTTTTCTTTGACTGCTATACAAACTCTGTGTATTGCTGTACAATGTGGGCGATGCTGAAATCTTTGGCAAGCCAACTGTGTGTAGAGCCCTAAGAAGTGTTTGCCTCGCATTGAAGAGATGTATCTATGTCTTTGTTGCAATCCCTGTCCATCAAGCCGTACATTTAATGAAGGAGAACTTTTACAGAATTTCAGGTACAGTGGGTTGCGGTCAGTTGACTGCCAGTGATGCTTTGCAAATCTCAAATTAATAAACCTTACCCACATGATACAAATTATAAATAGCATAATTCATGTCGCAGATTTTCCAAACGTCATTGGTGCTATTGAGGGGACACATATCCTCCATTCAAAAACCCTCTTTACCAAATGAAGGAGTCTACATGAATATAAAATATTTTAACAGCATACACAAACAAGTAGATATTGAATACTGTAGCCTACACTTTCACCAAAACGAATAGTTTTCATAAACAGTCATTCAATTCAATGATTTTCCTTACTTATTTTGTCATATACTTTCTGCATTATGTACCGTAGTTAGATGAAATACAGTCCCTAATGCCGTTCGCATGGGCTGTCTCAGGGAACAAGAAGGGCTGATTTCTGGGCAGGCCCCTCTAGCTCCTCTCTGGTTCTGGTTGGCAGTGGTAATGATAAAGATTGGCCTGCTGGTGCAGCTGCAGGACGTATGACCCTCACAAAACATACAGAAATACCCCCCCACACACACAGACACAAAATGTGCATATGGTATCTGTGTCTTTTTCTCTGATCTCTATCAGTCTTTCTCTCTCACCCTAACTTACACACGCAACACATACACACACAGAGAGAGAGAGAGAGAGAGAGAGAGAGGTGCCTGGTCAGGCAGATCTAATGCGGTTCTACAGAATACAGTAATCAGTGTCAGGGTTGTGGAGCGTGATGAAATCCTCACCACTGAAACCTCAATCGCGGGATGGGATCTGATGGTGCAGTGAAGGAGAGGGCACAGAAACTGTGTGTGTGTGTGAGAGAGCTTCTGTGTGTATGTGCTTGTGTGTGTATGAGAGAGAGCTTCTGTGTGTAAGTGCTTGTGTTTGTTTGAGAGAGTAAGAGAGAGACAGGAAAATATTTTCAGTATATGTCGTCACACTTCAGTTGACCTAGTTGTGTGATCATGCATGTTCTTTGTGTGTATATAAGTGTGTATAGATGAACACACGTCTCCTCCTTACCTTTTATACTCCATTATAGTGAGGCAGATTGCTGGAAGCCAGACAGCACATCCATTCTCTTTCGGTGCATATAAAAAACAAGACTATTGGATAACAATAAATATGTGTTCTTTACTGTCTCTGTCCTCTCTTCCGGGTCAATAACACCATTTAACATCCCTGACCAGGATCCATTATGGCTGCTGAGTCGATATTACGACCAGGAGATGTAAAACATTTTGTCTGCTCCTGGGTAATTTAAGAGGAGCATCAGAGACCATCCTGTGGCCACAACTCAGTAGAGGGAGGCTGTGTGTGTATGTGTTTCTATGTGTGGGTGTAAGTATGTATGTATGTGTGTGTTCATGTGTGCATAAACAATCTTTGTGTGTATATGTATGTCTCTGTGTGCACGCCTAGAGAGAGACCTTCGAGAATACCTCAGGCCACTTGATTTTCAAGCTGCAGATGTAACCAGATCTTCCAGGAGCCCCATGTGGTTCCCATCATGTTTATCCCTGGCCTCGCCCCTGTCTTGTTTATTAACTGGCCCTGTATGGATCCAGCTCCACCGAGCTGCATGGAGCATACAGTCTCAATCGGGCCTTTCCTGCAAAAACACTCAAACCACACTCCACATGAGTTGCACTAATGTGGGTTTTACTCCCTCTTGTTTCTTTATTTTCACTGGTGTTGTGTGGTGTGTTTGTGTACATCTGTTTGGGGGTGTGTGTGATCACAAATTTGGGTTGGAGGGCCAAGCCTAAAAAAAATGCTCTTGTCTAAACATTAGCAATGATTCCTATTTGTTCATATTTAAGTGCCGTTTGCGTTAAATTTGGGTTTTAAAACATGTTCCATGGTCAAATAAATGCCCCCAACACAAATCACTGTATATGGAATACAGCTTGGCTTAGAGCAAGAATTATTCCTGGTGCCGCAATAAAATAATTGTAAGGAATACTCAGTAGGGTCTGTAGAATGTATGTATGGTTTCATTTCATGAGGAATTGAATAACACAGAGTGCTGTTGGTCTTTTACTCCACCTATTCCATTGGCGGCTGTATCACCTCACATGCGCGCTTACTTGTACAACAGACAACCTGCTAACCAAACAACAGGGCATGCTCACTGAATTAAAGGGCAACTACACTCAAAAATGTACATTTCTTTGAATTTTCCCATATCTCAAAAGTCCTCCCGTGATGTGGTTTCAGCATTGTTGGGAGCACAGAAAATAGAATGTTGTTGTTTTTCCATTAAAAAAGTGTGAAAAAAACAGAAGTAGGTAAAAATGCTAACGGATTTTAAAAGGCCCTACCAACGTTTTTTTGCTGTGTCATCCTGTAGCACAGCATTTTGAGGGAAGTTGAGGTCACGTCCAATATTGACTATGCAACCAAGAGGGAAAGAGGTTGGGCCTTCCTATAAATGTTTTAGTGAAATATAATATATAGAATTTTGCAGATGCTTTTATCCAAAGCAACTTACAATCATGAATGAATAGACTTTACACATTTGTGGTCCCTGGAATCGAACCCAATATCCTGGCATTGCAATGCTCGACCAAGATGCATAACAGGGTTATAAGCCTCAATTTAATATGATTTATAAGGCCTTTATTAAGCGGTGCTTATGCCACCATTTTATTAAGCACAGGTTTATGTCATATTTGACATGGGGGATTAGGTCAGATTTGGCATTGGTGATAATGTCACACAGTTATGCCACATGTATGAACTCTTTATCAAATCAAATCAAATGTTATTGTTCACATACACATAATAGCAGATGTTATCGCGGGTGTAGCTTGTGTTCATAGCTGCGACAGTGCAGTAGTATGTAAGAATTCACAACAATACACACACATCTCAAAGCAAAATAATGGAATTAAGAAATATATAAATATTAGAGCGAGCAATGTAGGAGTGGCATTGACTAGAATACAATAGAATACAGTATATACATATGAAATGAGTAAAACAGTAAATAAACATTATTAAAGTGACCAGTGATTCCATGTCTACAGTATGTACATGGAGCAGCAGCCTCTAACGAGCAGGGTTGAGTCACTGGGTGATAGTCAGCTAGTGACAGTGACTAAATTCAGGGCAGATTACTAGTTATGGGTATTTAACAGTTTTGTTTTTCAGTTTCTCCTTCCCAGCATTTTTATTAATTTTTTATTTTACCTTGGCAAGTCAGTTAAGAACAAATTCTTATTTTCAATGACGTCCTAGGAACAGTGGGTTAACTGCCTGTTCAGGGGCAGAACAATAGATTTGTACCTTGTCAGCTCGAGGATTTGAACTTGCAGCCTTCCGGTGACTAGTCCAACGCTCTAACCAACGCTCTAAACAGGCCGTGGTTCCGGTGGTTGATATCCTTGGAGATCTTTTTGGCCTTCCTGTGACATCGGGAGCTGTAGGTGTCCTGGAGGGCAGGCAGTGTGCCCCCGGTGATGCGTTGGGCAGACCGCACCACCCTCTGCAGAGCCCTGTGGTTGTGGGCGGTGCAGTTGTTGTACCAGGCAGTGATACAGCTGACAGGATGCTCTCAATGGTGCATCTATAAATGCTTGTGAGGGTCTTAGGGGCCAAGGCAAATTTCTTCAGCCTCCTGAGGTTGAAGAGGTGCTGTTGCGGCGCAGTCATGGGTGAACAGGGCGTACAGGAGGGGACTGAGCACGCACCCTTGTGGGGCCCCTGTGTTGTGGATCAGCGTGGGGAGGTGTTGTTTCCTACCTTCACCACCTGGGGGCGGCCAGCATGACAATGCCCCCGTGCACAAAGCTAGGTCCATACAGAAATAGTTTGTCGAAATCGGTGTGGAAGAACTTGACTGGCCTGCACAGAGCCCTGACCTTAACCCCATTGAACACCTTTGGGATTAAATAGAACACAGACTGCAAGCCAGGCCTAATTGCCAAAACATCAGTGCCCATCCTCACTACTTCTCTTGTGGTTGAATGAAAGCAAGTCCCCACAACAATGTTCCAACATCTAGTGGAAACCTTTCCAAGAAGAGTAGAGGCTGTGCTAGCGGCAAAGGAACTATCAACTTCATATTAATGCCCAAGCTCATTTAGGAATGAGATGTTCGATGAGCAAGTGTCAACCTACTGTTGGTCATTCGCTCCTTTTCAGCAATTATAATGAGCCATCCTCCCCTCAGCAACCCCTGTGGAGGCAACCCGTCTGTCTAGAGACAAGATAGTTAGTGATAGTGATGCACAAGCTAGGTCTGTTTGAAACATCACCATCTCCTGGCAGGATTTACCTGTCAGATTCAGAGGGTCGAAAATCTCATTTGAATAAAATATTGTAAACCTAATTAGGTTGTTGCCCAAAGTTTAGAAGAGACAAAACTAAAATGTAACATAATTTCTGATGGTTTTGATTTTAGTTAGTGTTGCAGTCAAATAAACATTTTTTGTATAGGTTTTTGTTTTTCAAACAGGTTTCTTAATTGTTTTATTTCCATTTACTAAATCGTTTTTCATGATTGGTTTTAGTTTACTATAATAACCTTGGTAGAAACAAGTTCTTCCTATACTCTATATTGCTGCAGGCTGCTCCACCTGGGACGCTGCATGGTGGAACTCCATTCCGCAAAGTGAACTGAGGAAAGGCCACCGGTACCACAGAGACGTGTCATTATACAGAGTGTTAATTAAGGTGAAAACTCTGGGCGACTCGCGAGGAAGTGTGTGTGTTTGAACAATTCCTCATGGTTTTTTCACAGTACTTTTCTCCTCATTCAATTAAACTTTGTTGGTTGACCTTTTGTTTTGTGAAAAACATTGCTCCTTATTATCCCCCTCATAGCTCCCCATCCATTCCAACCATCAGGCTAACAATTATTGGAAACGGAGCCTAAGTGTTACCAAAGTCTTCTCTTGAACACATAGAGGGGGAGAGAAACAGAAACCAACCAATGCTTAGGCTCTTCTGTCAAAAGAGGGTGTGAAGTTGGCCATTTAATAAAACAATACGTTTTCTTTCAAAGCACTAGCTCCCCTACCTGATTTTATGGCCATACACAACATTGTTTTTTATGATATTCTTAACTGAATGATAGTTGCGTAGAAGGTTATTCACTCACTCATCTACAAGCTCTCACAGTCCCACATCAGAAATAGACATTCATCCATGTTTCTCAAACATAAAATGTTGAAGTTGTTCTAAATGTCAAATTTCAAAGTGTTTAAGGTTAAATTCGGCATTAACTCCTAATTCTTAAAGTTAGGCATTATCTTTGAATGCTTAGGGTAAGGGTTCATGTTTGGGATAGGCTTAAAACAAAAATATTGAAAACAACTTTCTATTGCTGGATTCTGACATGCAACCTTTGGAATCAGATTCTTACGCCTAGCTGACATCTCCCCGCATTTTCCAGTTTTTTTAAATATTGCGATATACCTAGCTGGGCCTATCTACTTTTCACTGAGTCGCAACTCAACAATCATCTATTTATCATTTGAAGAGAACACTGCCCAAATTGCCCACGCTGTCTTCCGACTGTAGGCAATGCAATTTTAACAATCCACAACTTATTTTTTTTAAGGCCAGGGGAAGCAAATGATCCTCTGTGGCCAAAACATGCCTTAGAAGTATATTTTGAATGAATTGATTTATTTCTGTATAGACAGGAGTAGACTACGTAGCCTATATAAGTTTGACAGTTTAATTACATTTATTTAGGGAAAGATCAGCTTCTCCTAGACTTATTTCCACACGAATAGGTTGGAATAATTTTTTACCTGATGATAATACCCTTTTAGTGTAAGAGCTGTTTTAAAAGACTGCCTAAAATGTAAGCCTTTTTTGGTGGGATGAAATTTTTGCCTTCCATTGTGACATCACCATGCCGTAAATCAGTTAATAGACTAATAGGAAAGAGAGCTCCAAACCTCTCTGCCAATAACAGCAAATTTTCGGTTTCCCCCTACAGACTCAGACCACTCCCAGACAGTCTAAACAAACTGCTTGCTTGAGAAATTGCATTTTTGCTAAGAAGATATATTTTTTTCTGCTTGAATGCTAATTTCCTGCAATTCTACACATTTTATAAGAACTAATGACATATTAATATGAGGGTGGGCCCCGGGAGGTCAGGGCCCCTGGGCATGTGCCCTGCGTGTCCGGTCGGTATTCGGCCATGATTACTACAATTTTAGATAGGTGGCAAGATTAACTACCTACGTATCAAAAAATTGATAAGGGACATTAGCGTTGAATAGCGGGAATCAGGTTGCCGAGATTTACTGCCCAAACCCCCTCCCTTTTCCGAGTATCAATAAATGTAAGATAAATTACAACAAATTATTTATATGGACAGCATTACGTGAAATAGAACTGTTAAATTACAGTACCAGTCAAATTTGGACACACCTACTTATTCAAGTTTTTTTTTATGTTTACTCTTTTCTACCTTGTAGAATAATAGTGAAGACATCAAATCTATGAAATAACATGATATGGAATCATGTAGTAACCAAAAAAGTGTTAAGCAAATCAAAATCTATTTTATACTTGAGATGCCTCAAGGTCGCCACCTTTTGCCTTGATGAAAGCTTTGCACATTCTTGCCATTCTCTCAACCAGCTTAATGATGTAGTCACCTGGAATGCATTTAAGTTAACCTTTTGTGACTAGGGGGCAGTATTTTCATTTTTGGAAAAAGAACGTTCCCGTAGTAAACGGGATATTTTGTCAGGACAAGATAGTATAATTGACAGCTTGGGATAGAAAACACTCTAAAGTTTCCAAAACTGTAAAAATATTGTCTGTGAGTATAACAGAACTGATATTGCAGGCGAAAGCCTGAGAAAAATCCAATCCGGAAGTGACTCATCTTTTGAAAGCTCTGCGTTCCAATGCGTCCCTATTGAGCAGTGAATGGGCTATCAACCAGATTACTTTTTCTCCGTATTCCCCAAGGACACCTACAGCATTGTGACATAGTTTTACGCATTTATGTTGAAGAATACCCGTAAGGGGCTACATTGCGCAACTGGTCACCTGATGGTTCCCAGAGTGATTCTCGCGTAAAATACAGAGGTAGACATTATTCCAATCGGTCCTACTGAAAAACCAATTGTCCCGGTGGATATATTATCGAATAGATATTTGAAAAACACCTTGAGGATTGGTTATAAACAACGTCTGCCATGTTTCTGTCGAGATTATGGAGCTAATTTGGATTATCTTTCGGTGTTTTCGTGACTGCAATTTCTGGTCGATTTCTCAGCCAAACGTGAAGAACAAACTGAGCTATTTCGCCTACAAAAAATAATATTTTTGGAAAAAAGGAACATTGGCTATCTAACTGGGAGTCTCGTGAGTGAAAACAACCGAAGCTCATCAAAGGTAAACGATTTAATTTGATTGCTTTTCTGATTTCCGTGACCAAGTTACCAGATGCAAGCTGTAGAAAATGCTATGCTAGGCTATCGATAAACGTACACAAATGCTGGTCTAGCTTTGGCCGTAAAGCATATTTTGAAAATCTGAGATGACAGGGTGATTAACAAAAGGCTAAGCTGTGTCTCAATATATTTCACTTGTGATTTTCATGAATATAAATATTTTCTAGGAATATTTATGTCCGTTGCGTTATGCTATTTGGTGTCAGTCGATGATTACACTCCCGCACGCGGGATGGGGAGTCACTAGAGGTTAACAGTTGTGCCTTGTTAAAAGTTAAATATTGGAATTTATTTCCTTCTTAATGCGTTTGAGACAATCAGTTGTGTTGAGACAAGGTAGAGTTGGCATACAGAAGATAACCCTATTTGGTAAAATACCAAGTCCATATTATGGAAAGAACAGCTCAAATAAGCAAAGAGAAACAACATAGTTACTTTAAGACATGAAGGTCAGTCAATGGGGAGCATTTCAAGAAATTTGAAAGTTGCATCAAGTGCAGTCGGAAAAACCATCAAGCACTATGATGAAAATGGCTTTCATGAGGACTGCCACTGCAAAGGAATACCCACAGTTACCTCTGCTGCATTGGATGATTTCATTAGAGTTACCAGCCTCAGCCTCAGAAACAGACATATCTCACAGAGGAGACTGTGTGAATCAGACCTTTATGGTCAAATTGCTTAACTTCTTGGTGACAGGGGGGCAGTATTGAGTAGCTTGGATAAATAAGGTGCCCAGAGTAAACTGCCTGCTACTATGTCCCAGATGCTAATATAAGCATATTATTAGTAGTATTGGATAGAAAACACTCTGAAGTTTCCAAACCTGTTTAAATGATGTCTGTGAGTATAACAGAACTCATATGGCAGGTGAAAACCTGGGAAAAATCCAACCAGGAAGTGGGAAATCTGAGGTTTGTAGTTTTTCAACTCTTTGCCATTCCAATATACAGTGTACATGGGGTCACATTGGTTATGTTGCACTTCCTAAGGCTTCCACTAGATGTCAACAGTCTTTAGAACTTTGATTGAGGCTTCTACTGTGAAGTGGGGGCGAATAAAAAAGGATTGAGCCAGGTGTCTGACAGAGTGCCAAATGCTAGTGCTGTGTGGTCACGAGAGAGTTAGCTCTCGTTCCATTGCTTTTCTACAGACATAGGAATTCTCCAGTTGGAACATTATTGAAGATTTATGTTAAAAACATTCTAAAGATTGATTCTATACTTAGTTTGACAAGTTTATAGGGATGTAACGGAACATTTTGAACTTTTCGTCCGGCGTTCGGCTGGACCTGAAAGCGAGTTTGGATTTGTTTACCAAACGCCCAAACAAAAGAAGCTTTTTGGACATAAATGATTAACTTTATCGAACAAATCCAACATTTATTGTGGAACTGGGATTCCTGGGAGTGCATTCAAATGAAGATCATCAAAGGTAAGGGAATATTTATAATGTTATTTCTGACTTCTGTTGACAATATGCACAATATGGCTGATATCTTTTTGACATGTTTGGGTTCTGAGCGCCGTACTCAGATTATTGCATTTTTTGCTTTTTCCGTAAAGCTTTGTTGAAATCTGACACAGCGGTTACATTAACTTGTTATGGTTGCAATCCCGATATCGGGATAAGTGTCATCAACAACCGCTGAATAGCATAGCGCTACATACAATAAATATTACTATAAATATTTATATTCATGAAATCACATCTGCAATATAGGAAAACACAGTTTAGCCTTTTGTTAATCCACCTGTCGTGGCAGATTTTGAAATGATGCTTTACACAAAAGCAATCCAAGTGTTTGAGTAAGTTTATCGATCGCACAAAAAAACATTAAGTACACTTATCATCAGGTAGCTCGGTCACGAAAATCAGAAAAGCAATCAAATTAATAGTTTACCTTTGATGATCTTCGGATGTTTTCACTCACGAGACTCCCAGTTACACGACAAATGTTCCTTTTGTTCCATAAAGATTATTTTTAGATCCAAAATACCTCTGTTTGCTTGTCGCGTTATGTTCAGAAATCCACAGGAAAGAGCGGTCATGACACGGCAGAAGAAAATTCCAAATAGTTTCCATAATGTCCACAGAAACATGTCAAACATTTGTTTATAAGCAATCCTCAGGTTGTTTTTAAAATATATAATCGATAATATATCAACCGCAAATGTCTTTCACAGTAGGAGAATGGAAAACAATGGCTGTCCAAATTCTGTTGCGCCAGCAAAACTCATGTGACCACTTGACGCGATGTTATCATTCTGGCTCATTTTTCAAAATGAAAGCCTGAAACTATGTCTGAAGACTGTTGACACCTTGAGGAAGCGATAGTAAAATAAATCTGGTTTTTTTTTTTAATCCAGCAAAGGGAGGCTATGGAACATGGAGTTTTCAAAATAGAAGCCACTTCCTGTTTTGATTTTCCTCAGGGTTTCGCCTGCAATATCAGGTCTGTTATACTATACTACAGACAATATTTTGACAGTTTTGGGAACTTTAGAGTGTTTTCTATCCAATACTAATAATAATATGCATATTTTAGCAACTGAGACTGAGGAGCTGGCCGTTTACAATGGGCACCTTTTCATCCAAGCTACTCAATACTGCCCCTGCAGCCATTAAAAGTTAAGGAGAAGTGTATCTAAAGTTCCATGTATCACACTTGTATTTTCCTCAACATTTATGATGAGTATTTCTGTAAATTAACATTTTGTAACTAGGGGGCAGTATTTTCATTTTTGGATAAAAAACGTTCCCGTTTTAAACAAGATATTTTGTCACGAAAAGATGCTCGACTATGCATATAATTGACAGCTTTGGGTAGAAAACACTCTGACGTTTCCAAAACTGCAAAGATATTGTCTGTGAGTGCAACATAACTGATGTTACAGGCGAAACCCAGATAAAAATCCAATCAGGAAGTGCCGCATTTTTTGAAACCGCCTCATGCCAATGACCCTTTATATGGCTGTGAATGAGCTACGAATGAGCTTACATTTTCTACGTATTCCCCAAGGTGTCTACAGCATTGTGACGTCTTTTTACACATTTATGTTGAAGAATAGCCGTAAGGGACCACATTTAGCAAGTGGTCACATGATGGCTCCCGCAGAAAATATAGCGTAAAGTACACAAGTAGCCATTTTTCCAATCGCTTCTTATGTGAAACCAATTGTCCCGATGGATATATTATCGAATTGTTATGTGAAAAACACCTTGAGGCTTGATTCTAAACAACGTTTGCCATGTTTCTATCGATATTATGGAGCTAATTTGGAAAAAAGTTTGGCGTTGTAGTGACCGCATTTTCCGGTCGATTTCTCAGCCAAACGTGACGAACAAACGGGAGCTATTTCGCCTACAAAAATAATATTTTTGGAAAAAAGGAACATTTGCTATCTAACTAGGAGTCTACTGAGTGAAAACCTTCAAAGTTCTTCAAAGGTAAATTATTTCATTTGATTGCTTTTCTTATTTTCGTGAAAATGTTGCCTGCTGCCAGCAGAGCCTAGCATAGCATTATGCCATGATAAACTTTCACAAATGCTTGTCTAGCGTTGGCTGTAAAGCATATTTAGAAAATCTGAGATGACAGTGTGATTAACAAAAGGCTAAGCTGTGTCTCAATATATTTCATTTGTGATTTTCCTGAATAGGAAGATTTTGTAGGAAGATTTATGACCGCTGCATTATGTTAATTAATTTGAGGCTATGATTACACTCCCGGATCCGGGTTTGATAGTCGCAAGAAGTTAATGTGGCTCTCTGCAAAATTACCGGATGTTTTTGGAACTACTGAACATAGTGCACCAATGTATACTGAGATTTTTTTAATATAAATATGAACTTTATCAAACAAAACATACATGTATTGTGTAACAGGAAGTCCTATGAGTGTCATCTGATAAAGATCATCAAAGGTTAGTGATTAATTCTATCTCTATTTCTGATTTTGTGACTGTGTTGGCTGTGTTTTTCTGTGACTTGCCTCTGACCTAACATAATTGTTTGAGGTGCTATGCTACACTGTGGTGGGATTAACAAGAAGTGTATCTTTAAAATGGTGTGAAATACTTGTATGTTTGAGGAATTTTAATTATGCGATTTCTGTTGTTTTGAATTTGGCGCCCTGCACTTTCACTGGCTGTTGTCATATCGATCCCGTTAGCGGGATCTCAGCCCTAAGAAGTTTTAAGGACCGAAAAACTGATAGCTGTGCCATATAAATTGCCAAATAGTTGGGAAGAGATTTTCGATGTACCCATTCCATGGCACATGGTTTATGAATTGATACACAAAACAACGCCGGATTTAAAAAATATACAAAATTACAAAATACAAAATTCTTGCAACTAACAGAATGTTATATATATGGGGGATACCTGCTGATTCTGCTGTGAGGAGGCAGAGTCATTAGATCATTTATTCTGGTATTGTCCATATGTAGCTCGTTTTTGGTCACAGGTCCAGGAATGGCTGAAGAATTGCAACATTTGCCTAGAACTAACGCTACAGATAGCAATGCTGGGTCATTTGAAAAGCCATAGTCAATCAATCAATAATATAATAATTATTTTTGCAAAAATCTTTATTTTAATTTACAATCTGTAGAAGCTATGAGTATAGAAAGGTTAAATTATTTTGCATCACAGCACAGGTAAAAAAATATATGGTAAATATAAATTCGAAATGGATGATGTTGAGAGATAGATGAGAGGGGTTGAATGGAGCTGAAGGGTGGGACTAATAACAAGAAAAACAATGTAAAACATACGGGGTCTGTAAAATGTATATAGGTTCAGAACTTAAATAGCACAGTTACGAATAGAAATCAAACTGGATGGAAATAGAAATAGAGGAAGGACTAAGAACAAACAAGAGAGAACTATTGTAAAGTAGACTGTGTCTGTAAAATGTGTTTAAGATGTATAAATTGAAGGTAAAAGCCGAAGTGTTTATTAGTTTACTCCAATTGGGGGATCGGTGGAAGGGTTTGCGGGGAATAATAATAAAGGCATATTCTTTAAAAAAGTATGTATGTCTATATAGGTATGTGTATATGTATGCATGCGTGTATGTATATGGATATATATATTCTAAAAAAATATATATGGGGTATTGGAAATGATGCAGACAATTACATTGATGGAAGCAACATTCTTTCCGCAATATTAAGCTGATCCAACCCTAAAAAAAATAAAAAAAATACTGAGACTATAGACACTGAGAGACTATAGAAATGTGAGACTATATACTGTATACTGTAGAGAGTATGGATACTGTAGACTATTGACTACATAGACTACTGAGACTATAGACATTGAGATACTATAGAGATGTGAGACTATAGATACTGTAAAGTGTATAGATACTGAGACTATGGCAACAATGCAGACTTTAGAGGAACCGCAAATGATCCATATGTATAAATAGGAGGTAATGACGAGTGATGAGGATATTACCGAATATAATTGGGATTAGTACTAAGTGAACGTGGATGTGAAAGTTGTGTGATTGTGAGATATGAAATATTAAGCTGATTTACTGAAATGTGGGTGTTAAGCTCATTGGAGTTTGGATAATTAAATTATTGATTGAAATTTGGACCTTATAAGAGATTGAAATGTGGATAATAACAGGATTGAAATTGAGCTATTAAGTATTGAGTGAATGAGAGCTGTCAAGGAGGTGTGAGAGATGAATGAATGCCCCAACCAGTTCTGTGAGCAGAGTTTATTGATCTGTGACGTTATCTAGGGGTCTGTCCAACACCGCCGTTGGATCTACAGGTGGAGTTTGATATTTAACATTATTGTGTATGGAGATGGGTTACTAGATTTAAAGTAACATTATATTGAGTATACCCTTAACCTGTTTACATTATGTGGAACACCAGCACCAACCTTTAGAAGGTCATAGCAGAACTGTTAAATATCTGTGTTTTATATTTTGACTAGGTGGATGTTCCAGGGACAGTTAGTGAAAACATAGTCAATGCAGCCCGATTGTGGTAAAAAAATATGGAAACAATGGTTAAAATCAAGATTTTTATTCACCTCTGAATCTGCAGATCCCTTGTGTGTGTGCATTTTTGATACTCACTCCCATTAACCTCTCTTGGGTAGAGGGCAGTATTTTCACGTCCGGATGAAAAGCGGGCCCAAAGTAAACTGCCTGTTACTCAGGCCCAGAAGCTAAGATATGCATGATATTAGTAGACTTGGATAGAAAACACTCTAAAGTTTCCAAAACTGTTAAAATGATGTCTGTGAGTATAATAGTACTGATATGGCAGGCAAAACCCCGAGGACAAACATCACAAAAAATATAATTTTCAGCTTGCCACTGTTTTCAATGGCTGTCACTTTTATTATAAGGCGAAATCCTCCCAGATTGCAGTTCCTAGGGCTTCCACTAGATGTCAACAGTCTTTAGAAAGAGCTTCATGCTGGTTCTTGGAAAAATGAGCCTGAAATTTGAGTTTTTCTAGGTGGCTCCCATTTTGGCTGTAGTGTTTCCAAGAGCGTGGAAGAGAGCGCGTTCTTTGGGATTTTTCTCCGGTAAAGATAATAACGATTCTCCTTCTTAAATTTTATTGTTTACTGTACCTAAGGTTTGATTATAAACGTTGTTTGACTTGTTTGGAAAAGGTTATTAGTAAAGTTTGGGATTAATTTTGTATGCATTTTGATGGAGGGAAACTGGGTGAATTATTGACTGAAGCGCGCCAGCTAAACTGAGTTTTTATGGATATAAATAAGGACCTTATATCAAACAAAAGGACCATTTGTGATGTATCTGGGACCTTTTGGAGTGCCAACAGAAGAAGATCATCAAAGGTAAGGCATTTATTATATCGCTATTTCTGACTTTCGTGGCTCACCTGCCTGGTTGAAATATGTTTTTCATGCATTCGTGTGCGGGGCGTTGCACTCAGATAATCGCATAGTGTGCTTTTGCCGTAAAGCCTTTTTTAAATCCGACACAGCGGCTGGATTAACAAGAAGTTAAGCTTTATTTTGATATATTACACTTGTGATTTTCTGAAAGTTAAATATGGATAATTTTGTAGATTGAATTTCGCGCTCTGCAATTTCACCAGATGTTGGCCTGGTGGGACACTACCGTCCCACCTGCCCATAAGAAGTTAATAAGGCCAACCTTTATTATGATCATAGTATTATCATACTAAGTGAATTGTACAACCCAGAATGAAGGGTTTGAAATTATGAAGTGTCTGTTTTTTTCTGTGTTGATTTCCCTTACTTTAACCTCTCTAGGGTATGTGGGACCCTAGAGAGGTTAATATAAATGCTCATTATAAAAATTCTGAAAACAGAACATATTTTACATAGGTTTAAAGATTGACTTCTTGTTAATCGAACCATGGTGTCAGATTTATAAAATCACACCTATCAGTATCTGCAATTTGGCAGTACACCCAGACCTTGTTTTGTGAACGAACGACCGTGTTTTGAGAACAAATGAAAGATATCTCAGTTTCAAGATCTCAGCAGAGAAAGGAGTAGCCTTGTGAGGTGTTGGTCTGTCATGAAACAGTATTGGTCGGTCACATGAATGAAACAAAAAGGTAATGATTAATTAATTTTACAAGAATTATGATCTCAAGGTTCATAGCCCAATTCAATTATACTACTCAGTCTGCAACCCAGGATTTGTAAGACACTGGTCGAATGAAACAGACGGAGGCCCAGCTAAAATAGTAAAAAAGGTTTATTCACAAGAGCGCTGGTCTGTTGTACAAAACCATTCATTTTATACTGGCTTCTTACGCACACACTTTCACACATAAACATTAGGTATCCTACGCACACACTGTCCTACTACCCAGCCGACAAAGATTAGGGGAGGCCATGAGAATCACTCCCGTTCTCCCTCAAGATAGGGAGACCGTGGGAAGTACTTCCCGTTCTTTCCCCAATCTCTCAGAGGCCCTAGCCAGGTCAGCACCGAATTCTGCTAAGACAGTCTGTGTTTAAAATACTATAAAGACATATCGTACAGTTATATTGTTTTACCATAATTCTGACTAAAACTACACACATTATCACTGAAACTACACACATCATTAATAATAATTGTATGATTCTAATCAATTTCATACAATTATATATGATTTCAGGGTGGAATATTCTAATCATTCATTTGAACATATAAATTCCATTCACAATTAATAATGCTAAATTATGCAAATATAGCTAATGCCATGATTACTGTATATATGGGATAACCTTTGAATGCTGCAATGCGCAATGTTGGAAAAGTACAGGGTAATGGAGATGTACTGCTTTAGTCCTGAGGCTGAGAGCCGCCTGCACCTGTTGATAGTCACGCAGCCACGATGTTCCCGAAAGTACCAAAGCACCTGAGACTACAGAGGTGTGGTTGATGGCTTATAGCAGCGTGAGAAACCACAGTCAAGACATGTTTTTCTCATAGTAGATATGCATCTAATCCAAAGCAACAATGTTAAGGTATGATTGACGGAAGGTTGTCCACAACAACTAGTATAAAGAGCGTTGTCTCCTGTTTCGCCACACAGATCTTTACTATAGACTACTGAGGTATTCTGTATGTGAATCTCTGCAATGGCATTTTATTACTAAAGAGTTTTATACCAAGGCTCCTGTGTCTGTGTCATCTATCTTGAAGAGTGATTGTTGAAGGAAACTTACATCACCCCATGCAAAGGACCACCCAACAATATGCTTTAGAATGACACTACTGGTCTTGGCGGGAAATATCAAATCAAATGTTATTTGTCACATACACATGGTTAGCAGATGTTAATTTGAGTGTAGTGAAATGCTTGTGCTTTTGGTTCTGACAATGCCGTAATATCTAACAAGTAATCTAAAAATTCACAACAACTACCTTATACACACAAATGTAAAGGGATGAATACAAATATGTATGTGGCATAGGCAAGATGCAGTAGATGGTATAGAATACAGTATATACATTTGAGATGAGAAATGTAGGATATGTAAATATTGTTAAAGTGGCGTTATTTAAGTGACTAGCTATTTATTAAAGTGGCCAGAGATTTGAGTCTGTATGTTGGTAGCATCCTCTTTGTGTTAGTGTTGGCTATTTAACAATCTGATGGCCTTGAGATAGAAGCTGTTTTTCATTCCCTCGGTCACCAGCTTTGATGCACCTGTACTGACCTCGCGGGGTGAACAGGCAGTTGCTCGGGTGGTTGTTGTCCTTGATGATCTTTTTGGCTTTCCTGTGACATCGGGTGCTGTAGGTGTCCTGGAGGGCAGGTAGTTTGGCCCCGGTGATGCGTTGTGCAGACCGCACTACCCTCTGAAGAGCCTTGCAGTTGCCGTACCAGGCGGTGATATACCTGACAGGATGCTCTTGATTGTGCATCTGTAAAGGTTTGTGAGTGTTTTAGGTGACAAGCCAAATTCCTTCAGCCTCCTGAGGTTGAAGAGGAGCTGTTGCACCTTCTTCACCCCGCTGTAGGTGTGGGTGGACCATTTCAGTTTGTCTGTGATGTGTACGCCGAGGAACTTAAAACTTTCTACCTACTCCACTACTGTCCCGTTGATGTGGATGGGGCGGTGCTCCCTCTGCTGTTTCCTGAAGTCCAAGATCATCTCCTTTGTTTTGTTGATGTTGAGCGAGAGGTTATTTTCCTGACACCACACTCTGAGGGCCCTTACCTCCTCCCTGTAGACCGTCTCGTCGTTGTTGGTAATCAAGCCTACCACTGTAGTGTCGTCTGCAAACTTGATGACTGAGTTAAAAGCGTGCATGGCCACGCAGGCATGGGTGAACAGGCAGTACAAGAGAGGGCTGAGGACGCACCATTGTGGGGCCTCACAATCTAACCTAACAATTCCACAACAACTACATTATACACACAAGTGTAAAGGGATGAAGAATATGTACATAAAAGTATATGAATGAGTGATGGTACAGAACGGCATAGGCAAGATGCAGTAGATGGTATAGAGTACAGTATATACATATGAGATGAGTAATGTAGGGTATGTAAACATTATATTAAGTGGCATTGTTTAAAGTGGCTAGTGACATTTTTTTACATCAATTTTACCATTATTAAAGTGGCTTGAGTTGAGTCAGTATGTTGGCATCATCAGTGGACCTATTGGGGCAGTCAGCAAGTAAGTTATGCCAGTCTCTCTTAGCTAAGAGTTACTGAAATACTGACTTTGTCGCTTCTTGTTTTTGTTTTGGAAATCCCAAATAGATTGCATAGTCAACTTAACCACAGCACTAACATACACACTTACCCCACCAGACATGCCACTACCATGCCATCTTTTCTCAGTCCCCAGGATCAGAACAATTTCAAGGAAATGTATAATATTGTAGAGAGCCATGATTGCATGGAACACCCACCTCATATTGCGCAAATGAAGAGCAGACCTGGTTTAAAAAAACAGATAAAGCTACACCTCAAGGCACAACGCCTCTCTCCCATATGACCTACTTTTTGTGTGTATGTACAGTACAAACATGCCCTATATGTGTAACAAATAACACACACACACACACACACACACACACTATATGTAGGTAGCCTAGTGGTTAGAGTGTTGGGACAGTAATTGAAAAGTTGCTAGTTTGAATCCCGAGCTGGCAAGTTGGAAAAATCTGCTGCACTGCCCTTGAGCCAGGTAGTTAAGCCCCTCAACAACTGCTCACAAGATGCTGATAATGTGAATTACGGCAGCCACTGCACCTCTGTGATTCGTAGGTGTTGGGTTAAATGTGAAAGACACATTTCGGTTGACTGCATTCAGTTGTACAACTGACTAGGTATCCCCTTTCCCTACATGCTAATGTTTTCAAATGTATGCAAATGGTGTAGTCTATCTACTGTAATGTCATTTTCGTTAGTTTGGTACCTGAGTAAGACTAGTTGTCGCCATTGTCGTTGGCTAATGGGAACGCTAATAAAAACATTTTTTTTTATGCTCCTTTCAAGGTCTGGTTCCATATGTAAATTCCCCCACTCGACTCCCCCACTTCACAGTAAACTAGATTAAAGTTCCCCTACACTGCTCTTGCTGAGGAATTGCCCCAGGTCACCACTATTTTACATGGGAGCAGATGAATGATTTAGCTCGCTCCTCCGAGTTGCAGGGCCGTGGCAAATGTATCACGCGGAGAGAATATAGACATCCATAGCATGCAAGGGAGAGACAAGGTTATGGTTGCCAGCACATTCAATCACTTCGCTGGACTACCCCCGTCTCTATTGTTTCTTCATCACTCAGATGCAAATAAAATACATAAATCAAGCAGTCTGACAGCCCTCAGCAGATAACTAATTGCTAGCATAATGATTGCCTTGCAGACACAACTCACACTTTATGCATTTTCAGGGGCTCACTGCTGGCTAGCCACCTGGTCAGTTTTGGCCGGCCAGTGTATGCGTTTGTGTAAATGTGTACATAATGCATTGTGTGGGTTACATCTCTGTTGTATTTGGGTCAGGTCTTTTATGCTGTCATATCCCAAGCCTGCACCAGTCAAGAGCTATATTTTGGGCAGTCCCCCAAAACAGCAGAAATGACAAATAAACCTGTCAAACCCGATGACTAAAAAACACTAGATCCATACCAAAGACTTCACAATTTACATATATTTAAAAACATGAACATGAAGTTTGTGTGTTTGCATCTATCAGTTACATATACATGTCAGTACATATATAAAAAAAAATAGGCTAACTAAAAAACAGCTGCTCAGTTATAACTCCCTCCCTCCCAAGTCTCTTGCTCCAGGTTATCTCTTATCCCTTAACATTATTAGCTAGTGAGTTTACAGGGCAGAGTGGAGAAGTTTCTCTGTACTCTCTATCTCTTTGGGAAATCTCTGAGGGACCAATCAGCGCCCAGATAATCCCACAGTCTAAAATGAGCTTCTCTCTTCTCTCTGCAAGTGTATCACTCCTCCTCTCCTCCTCTTTCACAATCTGTGATTCAAAAGCATTTAGAGGAACGGAAATGCTGATAGTTGCTTGGTTTTTTGTTTTCCAAGCTGATATTCACATCTCTGCCTCACGATATCACTCTCATGAAACTCTCTCACAATATCTCCTTTTCTGCAACTGTCTTACACTATCTTACCTTTCCTCTTGAATCAAGTGACAACAACTGAACAGAAACCACACTAAAACAAGACAGCTCCTACATGTCAATGTAAACACACTGTGAAAAATCCTCTGTGATAATCCACCATGAATCATTTATGACTGATTTAATTGGACATTTCTCTAACTGGTCTTTCATGTTTGTGACCGTCCTGTTTTATTCCACAGTTATTGGGTATGAAAGCTTTCATCCTTCTCCTGTGTTTTTGTCTTGGGAGAGCTGGTTGGTCTAGCTGGCAGTGGCATATTATTGGACTTTTTGGCACTGGGCAGTTTTGGTACTACGGTTATTTACTGTTGTGGTTCCCCGGATAAAGCCTGTCACATGCTTCCCAGTTGAAACAGTTTGTGCATATATTTTTGAAGAAAAAAAATCGATCTTGTTTTTCAAGGTAAGGTATTTAGGGAGTATGTGAGCGCGTGTGTTTGTTTCACCTAGCCGAGCTCTGCTAGCAGCAAACCGAACCCATGCATGCGGACGCCGTTAGCCGAAGGCTCTGGAACTCAAAGATGCTGGACCATTGCTACAATAGAACGCACTGGCTAGCTGGGCATCACATCCTGTGAGCAAATTTGACAGGGCTGCCACTGAGGCTCTCTGCCACCTGGCAATGGCCAGCCTCACACTTCCAACGACAGGCCTGCCTGAAGATGACATAGTATATCAGAGATAGCTCACAGGTTGTTACTCCGGGCACAGTGACATCACCTTCTCAGCAACCTCAGGTATTGCAACTGCTGCTAGAGGCCTGTAAAATAATGTTAAAAAAAAAATGTATAGTGTAGTAGGGGTATGTAAAATGGAATGTGTTTTGAATGATAAGGAAAAACCGATGGAGTGTAAAATAACAATGAACAAACTAGACACCAGCATGGAGACACACAAACCTGAGCCTGAACCCACAGAATGAATGTAAACAGTAACTGAAATCTACAACCATGCGATGGAGATGTTTGTATCACTTGGCCTGTGGTGGAGCTGGCACGGGAACAGGGAAATACATCCGGCTTCTCCGGCAGGGTTATTACCCATTGTTGGTACATTGAGTAGATGGTATGTAACAGCCAGCCCTACAAAATGAGATTTATCTATTTGGAATGGAAGAAGACAGTTGTTGTTTTTTCTACCTCCCCCTCTCTCCAAGTGTGTGGGGAAGTAAGCACGAGTGAATTTGCTGAGTGTTCAGTGGAAAAAAAGAAGTGAAAAGAGAAGACAGACACACCAGGGAAATTATTTATTCTTCATTGTAAGTTGGACAATTTAATCCTGTCATAAAAAGAACCCTGGAGAACTGATGAGGGGAAAGACATTTTTTATTGACTAAGTCTGTGTGATATCAAAGTAAACGAAAGTGCACAAATACAAACTACTGAAACAACATCCAGATAATTGGTTTATGTGGTGAGATTCAATCAAAATAATTGGAGGGAGGGAGGGACAAAGCTACAGGCGCGTGTTGTCTAGAAGACCTTGAGAGGAATTAAGTTGGTGACCAATTTAGAATGGGATGCTCGTTATTTCTTAGTAAGGCATTGCCATAGCAACGGAAGGTAAATGGTCTAAGTCTCAATGTTTTTTGTCATTCATGTCAACCAGTTCGGCAGCTCTACAGGTTATCTACAAAAGGGGGTGAGGTTCTTGATTCCTTCACCTGACTTCTCTGTGGCAGGCATATTCAGTCTTACTCCTGTTTCTATCCAACTTTGAGAACGAGCGACACCTCTGATCCAACATGGCCACCGGGTGACTGGTGATGAGGGTATTGTGTGTGGGATCATTGCCTCTACTTGGACAGTGATAAAGTGGCTTCAGTTTCACCCTGAGCTGTTTAGGTGGTGGAGCCAAGACCTTGAAGAGCCAGGAGGGAGGTTCAGTTGTTGTGCAATAGAGGATCAACAGATTCTCTATGACCTGTGCCATTTCCTGACTGTTATGTGCACTGGTTCACACAAAGTCTGCAGGAAACTTGATATAATTTGGCCACAGGGGGTATTATCACAAGAACAGTAAAACATAGCGTTGCATTCAAGGGTTGAATTGAGATTTTGTGACTCATATCTCTCCCCCTCATTCCACCCAAGTTTTACGAAAAAGATGAAGATGCCGCTAG
Organism: Oncorhynchus clarkii lewisi; assembly: GCF_045791955.1. NCBI lineage: Eukaryota > Metazoa > Chordata > Actinopteri > Salmoniformes > Salmonidae > Oncorhynchus > Oncorhynchus clarkii. The sequence continues at coordinate 59,518,673 of NC_092166.1, forward strand.
AGGTGCCATGAGTTGAAATGATCTATTATCTATTACTATTATCCACTTCCTGTAGAACTATATATCACTTTCTATCACTGTTTTCACTTCCTGGTAGATAAATATGCAAGGCCTGTGATGGCTTGAGCTGTAGTGTCAGTGTATCTAGCCAATGACTGAAGGCTTTGACATTGTCTAAACATTTCAAAACCATACTGTATTTCAGTACCAAATAGGTTAGTGAAGTGGCGTGCTTACTTTGGTTTATAAGCTGAGACACAGTACTACCGAGATGAAAAACACTGGTGCGGAGATAAATGTATTTTTTCGAACAACGGCATTATATCTAACTCACTGATACATTGGTATCAGCTTGGCACACACAACAGTCCCACTTGTATTACAAAGTCTTAGAAAGAAAGCCTCTGTTTTCGTGTTTGTGTGTACGATTCCCTCTGCCCTCCCGAGGGCGTCAAAAAACAAGGATTTTTTTCTCTCCTGCAAACCTCAGCAGCCATTTCTCCTCTGACTAATTAAAAATCATACTTGGCCTCCCCTTCACCTCTACTCATATAACTGAACACAACTTCAGCAGCAATGTAGGTGTATTGTTCCAAATAGCTAACAAAGTTAAGATAGTTAACAATGTGATCAAAGGTTGTAATTTGGCAAGGACACGTGTCTGGCCCTGGCCCTGGCCTCATTTCATGTACTAAAGAAAATAGATACAATACCAGTCAAAAGTTTGGACACACCTACTCATTCAAGGGTTTTTCATTATTTTTACTATTTTCTACATTGTAGAATAATAGTGAAGACATCAAAACTATGAAATAACACATATGGATTCATATAGTAACCAAAAAAGCGCTAAACAAATCAAAATATATTTTATATTTGAGATTCTTCAAAGTAGCCACCCTTTGCCTTGATGACAGATTTGAACACTTGGCATTCTCTCAACCAGCTTAATGAGGTAGTCACCTGAAATGCATTTCAATTAACAGGTGTGATTTGTTAACCCTTGTGTGGTATTCATGTTTTTGTTATTCATCCAATGTTCACGGGTCTGATGGACCCACAACATTTGTTTTTTTTAAAACAATACAGCCATAACAATTTATGAGAAAATACTCAATACTTAGACGTTGACTTACCAATTACAAGCAATATAAACAGCATACATGGTTAATATTTGCCATTTACCTCTGTTAGATCACATCAATAAAAGCACTATTCATTTTCTTTTTATAAAATGTGATTTTTGTGAACAAAAATCTATTATAATCAAGACATACAGTTGAAGTCAGAAGTCTACATACACCTTAGCCAAATACATTTAAACTCAGTTTTTCACAATTCCTAACATTTAATCCTAGTAAAAATGGCCTGTCTTAGGTCAGTTAGGATCACCACTTTATTTTAACAATGTGAAATGTCAGAACAATAGTAGAGAGAATTATTTATTTCAACTTTACTATCTTTCATCACATTCCCAGCGGGTCAGAAGTTTACATACACTCAATTAGTATTTGGTAGCATTTGCCTTTAAATTGTTTAACTTGGGTCAAACGTTTCAGGAAGCCTTCCACAAGCTTCCCACAATAAGTTGGGTGAATTTTGGCCCATTCCTCCAGACAGAGCGGGTTTAATTGAGTCAGGATTGTAAGGCCTCCTTGCTCACACATGCTTTTTCAGTACTGCCCACACATTTTCTATAGGATTGAGGTCAGGGCTTTGTGATGGCCACTCCAATACCTTAACTTTGTTGTCCTTAAGCCATTTTGACACAACTTTGGAAGTATGCTTGGGGTCATTGTCCATTTGGAAGACCCATTTACAACTAAGCTTTAACTTAATGACTGATGTCTGGAGATGTTGCTTCAATATATCCTCATAATTGTCCATGTGAAGTGCACCAGTACCTCCTGCAGCAAAGCACCCCCATAACATGATGCTGCCAACTCCGTGCTTTACGGATGGGATGGTGTTCTTTGGCTTGCAAGCCTCCCCCATTTTACTCCAGACATAGTGATGGTCATTATGGCCTAACAGTTCTATTTTTGTTTCATCAGACCAGAGGACATTTCTCCAAAAGGTACAATATGTGTCCCCATGTGCAGTTGCAAACTGTAGTCTGGCGTTTTTATGGCAGTTTTGGAGCAATGGCTTCTTCCTTGCTGAGCGACCTTTCCGGTTATTATGATATAGGACTCGTTTGACTGTGGGTATAGATACTTTTGTACCTGTTTCCTCCAGCATCTTCACAAGGGCCTTTGCTCTGGGATTGATTTGCACTTTTCCAACTAAAGTACGTTCATCTCTAGGAGACAGAACGCGTCTCCTTCCTGAGCGGTATGATGGCTGCGTGGTCCCATGGTGTTTATACTTGCGTACTATTGTTATACTTGCGTACTTTTGATTTTCCCATGATGTCAAGCAAAGAGGCACTGGGTTTGAAGGTAGGCCTTGAAATACATCCCCAGCTGCACCTCAAATTGATTCAAATGATGTCAATTAGCCAATCAGAAGTTTCTAAAGCCATGACATCATTTTCTGGAATTGTCCAAGCTGTTTAAAGGCACTTAGTGTTTGTAAACTTCTAACCGATTTGAATTGTGATACAGTGAATTTGTAAGTGATATAATCTGTCTGTAAACAATTGTTGGAAAAATGACTTGTGTCATGCACAAAGTAGATGTCCTAACCAACTTGCCAAAACTATAGTTTGTTAACAAGAAAAGACTCCAACCTAATGACTCCAACCTAAGTGTATGTAAACTTCTGACTTCAACTGTTGGTGGAATAAATCATGTTTATCTTGAACAAATATAAATGAAACAAGGTTTTCATCTCTATTGATGTTTATTGCTTTGAACTGAACACATTGGAAGGACACATTTTACATACAGTATTTTATGGAAATTACAAATTAAGGCCGGTCTACACACCACATGAGGGACAGAGTTTCACTGTGTGTGTGTTGCAAATGTATTTCTTGCACTTGATGCATGTGTCCTGTGTCTTCCTGTCCTTCTTGGGTCCACACACATCGTAGTGCTTCTTCTTGTTGCTACCAGCTGCAATCTAGAATGATGAAAACAGTTAACTCAGGAATTTTACTAACATCTCACTCACTCACATATTTAGTTACAGCAGGCCAAGGCAGGAGTCACACACACACACACACACACACACACACACACACACACACACACACACACACACACACACACACACACACACACACACACACTTACTTCCAGTATTAGAGTTGTTGGTTCTGTGGGTCGAGCGGATGGGGCACCAGCATCCTTCTCCTGAACCCTCTTCATGATGGCTTCAGATACTGGGGCTCCTCCATTTGGCTTCCCCTTATACACTTGCAAGTTCCACGCATATGATGAAGCAGCAGCACAGGCAGCCCAGATCTTGATTCCATATTTTGCAGGTTTGGATGGTATGTACTGCCTGAAGAGGCAGTGGGCCCTAAATTTCACCTTTATTTACAGTTTTTTTCGATTGCTAAACGACAGTGGACACAACTGGAGTCATATGTGCAAAACTCTAACTACAGTCTGCACAGCAGCAGTTCATGTGGACCAAACTCTAGTTCGCTTTTCATTGCTTGAACACAGTTTTTGAACACAACTCTACACACTTATCCCATGACTTTAACCACAACCTGCACAACACTGTGGATTTACAGCACTTTGTTCAAATGCTAACACACTGCTGTCAAAACTGTGAACCACAAATTCAAAACGGAATAGATTTCAGCCTTGTGCCTTTCAAACACTGCTGATTGCAATTTCAGCTGAAAGGCTAAGCAGGTGTCTTGTTTTAGACTTGTTAGTGAACACACACACATATTACAGTATATATAGGTAGAGCTCAGAAAGACTCATTTTGGAAATGGAACAAGGAAGATGGGTTCGTGGAGGGAGAAGGGTGGCAGGGAGAGGGCGGATGCGTGGAGGAAGACAAAGAAGACAAAGAGCTGTTATTTCAGATGAAATAAGGGCTACACTTATAGACCATGTCGTGAACCATGGTCTCTCATTGAGAGAGGCAGGGTTGAGGGTGCAACCCAATCTGCAAAGATCCACAGTGGCATCTGTAATGCGAATTTTCCATCATGCAAACAGGTGAGAGTTACATCCTTACAGTAAATGAAAACATTACAGGAATCTATTTTGTATTGCAATTATAGAATATTTACACAGATATATATTACAGTAAGTTTGACTGTAAAATATATTTTTTCAACAGGACCCAAAGGCTGCCCCCAACAGGGGGAAGAGGAAAAATATTTTCAGATGCGCAGGAAAATGCTATGGTTGTTGACATGACATGGTTGTTGTCAGCAATGCAATAAAACTGAGGGAGATTCAAGATAGAGTGCTGGCTGATAATGATATATTTGAAAATGTTAATTCTGTCAGCACAACAACTATTGCTCGAGTCCTAAAGAAACACCAAGTTACAATGAAACAGTTATACACTGTACCGTTCGAGAGAAACAGTGAACGGGTAAAAGAGCAAAGATACCAATATGTCCAGGTAAGACGTCTGAGGTTACGTACACAGCTATACAAAATATTTACAGTAAAAAAAACACTAGCATTTCTACAGTAAAACTGTGCACTTACTGTTTTTCAGAGAGTAATGGAGGTGGAAGCACTGGAAAGACCACATTCATTTGTATTTATCGATGAAGCTGGATTTAACCTTGCCAAAACACGGCGCAAGAGGAAGGAATGTTATAGGTCAAAGGGCCACTGTGGAGGTTCCAGGCCAAAGGGGGGGAAATATCACCATGTGTGCTGCAATGGCCAATGATGGTTTGCTTCTCAACACACCACTCATTGGCCCATACAACACAGAAAGGCTTATAGCTTTCCTAGAACAGCTCTATGCTCAGCTAGTGCCAGCAGAACAGGGAAGCCAGTATGAAACCCCCAAGTTTTTGTCATATTTTGCGATAACGTTGCTTTTCACCACTCTGCAGCTGTCACAGATTGGTTTGCAGCACATCACAGATTTATGGTTTTGTACCTGCCTGCATATTCACCCTTCCTCAACCCAATAGAGGAGTTTTTCTCTGCCTGGAGGTGGAAAGTGTTTGGTCACCACCCACATGACCAAATGTCTCTTTTGGAAGCCATGCATGCCGGATGTGAGGACACGAGTCCAGAGGACTGCCAGGGATGGATAAGGCACTCCAGAAGGTTCTTCCCCAGGTGCATGGCAAGAGAAAACATTAGATGTGATGTTGAAGAAAACCTGTGGCCTGATGCTAGAGAGAGGCAGGATTAGCCCCTCAATTATTTGTTCGAATTACAGTATGTACTTTTAGTTTCTACCTTTTTTTTCTCATTACTGTAATCCCGTAAATTACTACAGACTATTGAAGCAAACTGCTAATTTTCATTTACCTTAAAGAATTGTTATTTTCTAAAAATTTTAATAAATCATGTGAAAGAATGTCACTCTTTTCTTTGAAGAAAATATTACTTTGTATGAAGTCACTGAAATTGTTCAAACTGTAAAGATGAAAAGTTTGTATTTTCTGTATTGGTGTTTGATGCTAGTGTTTTTACTCTCAGTGTGTTCTGAGTGACAGTGTGTGTTATCTCAGTGAGGGTTGTGCATAGTGTTTGGCTGCACTGAGCGTGTTTTGAGCCATGTGTTAAGAGTTGTGTTGCTTGGAATGAGTTTTGCAGGTGATGTGAACTGTTTAGCTCAGGTGACTGTTGGTAGTGCAGACTGTAGTTAGAGTTTTGCACATGTGACACTGTCGTTTAGCAATCAAAAAAAACTGTAATAACCAGGTAAGCTAGTTGAGAACAAGTTCTAATTTACAACTGCGACCTGGCCAAGATAAAGCAAAGCAGTGCGACACAAACAACAACACAGAGTTACACATGGAATAAACAAGCATACAGTCAATAACACAATAGAAAAAAAAGAAAGTCTATATACAGTGTGTGCAAATGGCATGAGGAGGTAAGGCAATAAATAGGCCATCGTAGCAAAGTAATTACAATTCAGCAAATTAACACTGGAGTGTAATAATGTGGAAGTTTTTCAGGGACATTGTCGCACTGAAACGTTTTCTGCCAGTTTCTTTATCCCACAGGGATTCTGTGGATTCCCTATTGGATCTGAAAACACCAGAAAGGATAAGAACCCCGAAGTATGCATGTAAATGAGTTTGGTCCATCTCCTTCCATCTTTCTCCAAAAACATGCCGTCCCTCCAAATTAGTGCAGAACAGAATGATTTTCTGGATGGTGTCTGGGATGAACTGTTCAAAAGAAGACGTTATGTCCTGCACATGAATATCTGCCTTATCACATTGGCAGCCATGCATGTTGGCTCAATCCTTGGGCACGAAGAACATTCAATTTCACAATTTTTTGACATTCACATTTCTCCTCCTGCAGGCTGCTGGTTGCTAATGGGCTGGTCCTGACGCTGACTGAGGGGTCAATCTCATCCTCTTCTTCCAACTCACTGTCATTGACAGAGACAGAAAATTCCTCATCTTCCAGAGTGGAAGATGTTCATTCCACACTAGCTTTTCTCTCTGCAAAAATGTTTTCTAAGGCCTTCTAAGCAGAGATGAATTTTGACGAACTGATTGATTTTGGTAAGGAGCCACACATGCAAAGCTATTTATTTGTCGCGTCCCTCCCCCAATTTGCACCTGGCTGTGGTAGAGCGTGGGAAAATATTGAATAATAAAATAATTTATTGCAATAACATTGTGAAGGTTCCCGCGAGACATTGTGTATATTTCACACACTACAAAGGGTAAAGAGTGCAAGAAAAGCGGGAGACAGGCAGACAGGCAGGGAGACAGACAGGTTATTGGTGCTATGTTGAAACAGCAGGCCCAAGGAGCAGGAAGATAGTGACGGCACACGCAAACCTTTTTGTTCCATTTTTACATGTTTTCACCTACACACACTTTTCCACACTTTTATTACCCTCGGGTCCAGTGGAACCGAACACCACATATATAATATAAATATGTAGGGGGCCGCACAGTGTGCACTCAATGACATTTTTATTTTACATGTTCTTCATCAAAAATAAGCCAAGGCCAACGAGTCTCAAGTTGAAAAAATTATTCATTGCATAGTTTTTTTGTTAGTTAACATTGAAAATGGGTCCCACAGACCTGAAAACCACACAAGGTTTTAAAGTTAACTTGTGGAATTTCTTTCCGTCCCAATGCATTTGAGCCAATCATTTGTGTTGTGAGAAGGTATGGGTGGTATACAGAAGATAGCCCTATTTGGTAAAAGATCATATAATGGCAAGAACAGCTCAAATAAGCAAAGAGAAATGACAGTCCATCATTACTTTAAGACATGAAGGTCAGTCGATCTGGAATATTTAAGGAACTTTGAAAGTGTCTTCAAGTGCATTCGCAAAAACCATCAAGCACTATGATGAAACTGGCTCTCATGAGGACCGCCTTTGGAAAGGAAGACCCAGATTTACCTCTGCTGCAGAGGATAAGTTCATTAGAGTTAACTGCACCTCAGATTTCAGACCAAATAAATGCTTCATAGAGTTCAAGTAACAGACACATCTCAACATCAACTGTTCAGAGGAGACTGCGTGACTCAAGCCTTCATGGTCGAATTGCTGCAAAGAAACCGCTACCAAAGGACACCAAAAAGAATAGACTTTCTTGTGCCAGGAAAAACGAGCAATGGACAGTAGACCGGTGGAAATCCGTCCTTTAGTCTGTCCAAATGTTTGATTTTTGGTTCCAACTGCCGTGTCTTTGTGAGACGCAGAGTAGGTGAATAGATGATCTCCGCATGTGTGGTTCCCACAATGAAACATGGAGGCGGAGGTGTGACGGTGCTTTGCTGATGACGCTGTCTGTGATTTATTTAGAATTCAAGGCACACTTAACCAGCATGGCTACCACAGCATTCTGCAGCAATACGTCGTCCCATCTGGTTTGTGCTTATTGGGACTGTTATTTGTTTTTCAACAGGACAATGCCCCAAAACACCTCCATGCTGTGTAAGGGCTATTTGACCAAGAAGGAGAGTGATGGACTGCTGCATCAGATGACCTGGCCTCCACAATCACCCAACCTCAACCCAATTGAGATGGTTTGGGATGAGTTGGACTGCAGAGTGAAGGAAAAGTAGCCAACAAGTGCTCAGCATATGTCGGAACTCCTTCAAGACTGTTGGAAAAGCATTCCAGGTGGTTGGTGGATTACCAAGAGTGTGCAAACCTGTCACCAAGGCAAGGGTGGCTACTTTGAAGAATGGTGAGATTTGTTTAACACTTTTTTTGGTTACTACATGACTATTATTTCATAGTTTAGCTGTCTCCACTACTATTCTACAATATAGAAAATTGTGAAAATAAAGAAAAACCCTTGATTGAGTACATACAGTACATACAGTAGACTGTGAGATGCATATTAATTTATAAAACGTTGTGAGAAGCCAAATATAACTTTGATATAAACATGCATAGGGGCATTGTGGAATAGTAGTAATAATATTAATAATAATAATAGCAACGTTTGCTTTCGCATGCTATACTAGCCATTTCCTCTCCTATAATTTCAAATACTGACTACTTCGAGTTATCACCCAATTAGCCATATTCATTTTGAACAAAGACAGTAAAATACATTAAATCCATCAGATTTTGGCAATTACGTCTAATCTGTCTGCTTTCAATCACAGAGCCCTGTGTACACCCAACCACAGGCTCTCTAGAACCACATCCATAGACATAGTACAAAACGTACAGGAATCTTCAAAGAAACGTAATAATAACCGTCTCTTTTTTAATGACAATGTCCGTTCTATTCTACTTTTGTTTGTAATTTGTATGTCCTATTCAATTGTTATTTGCTGTATCCTACGCAGAATATTGTTTCTATATATAGAGCTCTTTCCAAGTGAACAAGAGAGAAAGCACAGCTAATGTATTCCGCTGATGTCCAGTACACCTGATGTCCAGTACAGCTGATGTCCAGTACAGCTGATGTCCAGTACACCTGATGTCCAGTACACCTGATGTCCAGTACACCTGATGTCCAGTACAGCTGATGTCCAGTACACCTGATGTCCAGTACAGCTGATGTCCCTTTCCTTTAACCGTTCACTTTCATGAACCAGATGTGAGAATAAAGCTGATCCTCAGCACTACTCTTCTTAAAAAAACACATACCTTCATAGGGTGACCAAATACAACAGACCCCAAATCCGCTCATTGGGATGATTTTGTGGGACATTGTCCAGGAATGCATTTTACACAACTTTAGCATCCGTACTACCAGAGGAGCTGAGGTACTCTCCTCTAGAGCCCCCACCTCTCCCCCTCCTGCGGCTCTGTTTGTATTTCACCGCTGAGTGGAGTTTTCTCCTGCCAATGTAGCCCCAGGCATGCTTTCAGGGGCGTTGGGCCCATGCTTTGAAGCAAGCTGGGAGAGCATATACAACTGTGGGTCTGCCACTGAGAGAGCTACGCTGATACACTGATAAAAGATGACTGGGTTGAGAACTTTCCAAAAACCTGTCAGGAGTAGTTTCACATGCGATTGATTTATTCCTGTTGACATTGTGAGGAGGGGGGAGGTTTTGGAATGCAGAGTGCGATGTGATGTGGGTGAAAATTCCAGAATCCCAAAAAGTGTTTTGTTTTGTTGTTGTGATGAATGTGATTCTTTATTCTGTGGAAACCTGTCAAATTTTATTTAGGGAGGTGTCACAGCAAAGTAAATATGTTAAAATGTGTGTTAGTCAGTGTGCATGCCAATGAATTATATTACGTTTTCTATGCTGTCTCTATACACTGAGTAATCCTACCCCCCTGGCCCCCTTTTGCCCTCACAACAACCTCAATTCGTCAGGCATGGACTCCACAGGAATGCTGGCCCATGTTGACTCCAATACTTCCCACAGTTGTGTCAAGTTGGCTGGATTTTCTTTGGGTGGTGGACCATTCTTGATACACACGGGAAACTGTTGAGCGTTGCTGTTCTTGACACAAACTGGCACCTACTACCATACCCGTTCAAAGGCACTTAAATCTTTTGTCTTGCCCATTCACCCTCTGAATGGCACACATACACAACAGCCCTTGCACTAGCCACTTTTCCTTGGGGGAATCCGTATCGAAACCGGATGCAGTTTGATTGCCATCTTAAGTGGGGGTCCAATGATATGACCCACAATTCAATGCAAACTGTAGTCACATGTCAAACTCCGGTGGCCGCAAAGTGTACAATTTAACCAACATGACTGCATTTTTGGCATGTTAGACAAAATGATGACGCTAGCTTGCAAAAACATATATATAGATGACATTGATTTTAGTGTTGGCAAATGGGAATGACTCTCAAAATTGGCTCAGACTCGTAGTGTGGAGCCTATAACTTAGCTAGCTTTCATGAACGTATTTTGGTGGAATTCTGAAATGTATTGGAAAAAATGACTAAACTATAAAACTAGCTAGCCAGATACTGCATGGGTAACTGTAGTGAACTACGTTCACTTGCTAGGTACATTCAAAGTTTTAAGTTTTTTGTTTTTAAGTTCAACTTCAAGATTTCCCCCAAGGACATTGCCTCTCAGATCATCACTATCCCTCGCTTGGGCAAGGCAAGGTACAGGTACACTCGGATGTGATGATGTAAAACGTAATTCAAGGGCTGAGGGTTTATGGCCGTGGGCTAAACTTTGCGTTTAGAATTGTCTCAATTGTCTCAATTGTCTCTAGGCTTAAAAATCCTTCTTTAACCTGTCTCCTCCTCTTTGTCTACACTGATTGAAGTGGATTTAACAAGTGACATCAATAAGGGATCATTGCTTTCACCTGGATTCACCTGGTCAGTCTATGTCATGGCAAGAGCAGGTGTTCTTAATGTTTAGTATATGCAGTGTATGTGTCCATGCAAAAGTGTTTGCAGCTCATATTGCACTTTAATTTATTATATCTCATCTTGATTTTGTTTTTTATTCCTGAGAAATACATAAGTGCCTTAAGCAGCACTTTCTCCTCTCCTCCCTTCCCATCCCCTCCAATTGGATAATTGCACATAGCACCCAACACTTAAAAAACAACAACTTCTTCTTAGGCTCAAAAGATGCATTTGTGTGTGTTATTTTTCTCTCCCTTAATCTCTTTTTTCTTTCTACCCCAGATACAGTAGAGACCTTCCCACTAGCTGTATGTGTAAATGACTTCTCATACATGTGGCTTTGAACCCTCAAACCGAGAGAAGAGGAGCACAATATCATGCTCGCTAACTGTCAGAACAGATGGCTGATAGCTACAGTATAAGTGTGACAAAAGACACCGGTCTCCATAGTAACAGTCTAGTTAGTTAGCCGCGGTGCTACATTACCTAACCCTGGTGGTGTTGGATGTACAGCATGAGTCCTCTCCTCTGATGTGTGACATGTATAGAAGCTGTGTGTCGACGATCTCGCTAACAAATTCCTGATCCACTTATATGTAGCTTGGCTACCACTGGGTTGCATTGAATAGTTATGTCATGGGAGAGAGGTTATAGTGTACTACAGGGAAGGTGCCTGATCTACATGCATGCTGCCAACACTTCATTCCATTGTAAATAAACCTACAACGTGTTTTAAACCAACATGGGGCACATGCAAAGTTTAGCGGATTTTGTTAACCAGTTGGATTTAGGGGGCGCTATTTTAATTTTTGGATGAAAAACGTTCCCGTTTTAAACAAGATATTTTTTAACGAAAAGATGCTCGACTATGCATGTACAGCTTTGGAAAGAAGACACTCTGACGTTTCCAAAACTGTATTGATATTGTCTGTGAGTGCCCCAGAACTGATGTTACAGGCGAAACCCAGATAAAAAACCAACCAGGAAGTGCCGCATTTATTTAAACCGCCTCATGCCAATGACTGTGAATGAGCTACGAATGAGCTTACGTTTTCCACGTTTTCCCCAAGGTGTCTACAGCATTGTGACGTCTTTTTAGGCATTTCCCTTGAAGAATGGCTGTAAGGGACCATATATGGCAAGTGGTCACATGGTGTCTCCCGCAGAAAACCATGCGTAAAATACTGAGGTAGCCATTTTTCTAATCGCTTCTTATGAGAAACCAACTACCTCTACGGATATATTATCGAATATATTTGTTAAAAACACCTTGAGGATGGATCCTAAACAACGTTTGCCGTGTTTCTGTCGATATTATGTAGCTAATTTTTTTTTAAGTTTGGCGTTATAGTTGTAGCATTTTTCGGTCAATTTCTCAGCCAAGCATGGTGAAGAAACGGGAGCTTTTTCGCCTACAAAAATAATACTTTTGGAAAAAAGGAACATTTGCTATCTAACTGGGAGTCTCCTGAGTGAAAGCATCCGAAGTTCTTCAAAGGTAAATGATTTAATTTGGTTGCTTTTCTTATTTTTGTGAAAATGTTGCCTGCTGCCAGCAGAGCCTAGCATAGCATTATGCCATGATAAACTTACACAAATGCTTGTCTAGCGTTGGCTGTAACGCATATTTTGAAAATCTGAGATGACAGTGTTGTTAACAAAAGGCTAAGCTTGTGTTTGAATATATTTATTTCATTTCATATGCGATTTTCATGAATAGGAAAAGTTTCTAGGGTTATTTTTGTCCGTTGCGTTATGCTAATGCGTTTGAGGCTATGATTACGCTCTCGGATACGGGTTTGCTCGTCGCAAGAAGTTAACAGGCATTTAAACTGGTTTGGATCTAAAGACACACGTATATTCCAAATAATATCCATAATGTCCACAGAAACATGACAAATGTTTTTTATAATCATTCCTCAGGTTGTTTTTAAAATATATTTTCGATAATATATCAACCGGGTGTGTAGGTCTTTCAAAAACACCGGGAGAAACAATGGCCGCTTTACTCAATGGTCGTGCAAAACTCACTCTGAGAGCCCCCACCTATCCACTTACGCAATGTGATCTTTCACACTCATTTTTCAAAATAAAAGCCTGAAACTATGTCTAAAGACTGTTGACACCTTAGGGAAGACATAGAAAAAGAAATCTGGTTGATATCCCTTTAAATGGAGGATAAGCATGCATAGGAACAGAGAGGTTTCAAAATAAGAGGCACTTCCTGATTGGATTTTCCTCAGGTTTTGACTGCAATATCAGTTCTGTTATACTCACAGACAATATTTTTGGTTAGTTTCTGGTTGTCTTTTCCACTCCACTGGTTTTGTGTGCATAAATCCCCACCACATGTGACTGCACGAAGACCAGGGCCAGTTAGTTAGTTGTTTTTGGAGGATAGTGGGGTGTGGCTCTTGTCCTTGAACCCAGACTGACAGCAGGTGAGTTGTGTTTATTTTCGCATTTGTAATAGTTGTATTGGTTGAGAGAAATGTCTTTCATTTTGAGTAGTTTTATTCCTTCAGAGGTAGCCTTAGAGTTGTGTACTAAGGAGCAGTTAATTGAAATTGCTGAACATTATCAGATTGAGATTGTTGATTAAAAACATTAAAGAGACTGTTAAAACTAGATTAAAGCAGGGTCTTAGAGAAATGGGTGTTTTTTGGGGTCAGTCTGCTAGTAGTGAGGGTGCAGGTTTTCAGTCTAGCCCTTCATTAACTTTTGAGCAGCAAAGGGAGCTGTTGCAAATGCAGTTAGAGATAGAGCGATTGAGAAATGCTAATAAACCAGAAGGACTACCACAGTTCGATGTTTCACAGAATCTTCGTTTGTTGCCTAAATTTGATGAGTCAGATCCAGACACATAGTTTGCTATATTTGAGTGTATTGCGGAAGCTAGAGCTTGGTCAGATTTGGACATGACTATGTTGTTGCAATGTGTACTTACAGGTAAAGCACGTGAGGCTTTTACAGCACTGAGTGTAGCTGACAGTAAAGTTTTTGCTAAAGTTAAATCAGCAGTTCTGAAGGTCTACGAGCTTGTGCCAGAGGCATATCGTCAACGTTTTCGTTACAGGAAAAAGTTAGATTCACACACCTATTCTGAGTTTGTTTGTGATTTGACTTCTGCATTTAATCGTTGGTGTACAGATTCTGAAGTTGGTACTTTTGAGGGTCTGTCTAATTTGATTGTGTTAGAACAGTTCAAAAATTCTGTGTCTGACCAGGTTGCTACATACATGAATGAACGTAAAGTTAAGTCTCCAAGTGATGCAGCCATCCTTGCAGATGAGTACAGGCTAACACATAAAAGCCATTTTGAGTCAAACAGTGACATGTACCATAAAAATAACTTTACTCCTAGGAATAGTAGGTCACCTTTTTCTGGGGCTTTCCAAAGACCTCAGCAGAAGTTTGGGTCTGGAGGACTTAAAGCACCGGTAAATGCTAATACCTGTCGCTACTGCTTAGTTGAAGGACATTGGAAGAACGATTGTCCTCTGCTTAAATCAAAAAAGTCAGGTCAAGTTAAACCTGCTGTGATGGCAAGTCCTGTTGCAGCCTCTGACCACCAGGGTGAGCTTTTTCAGCCACTCGTTGAGTTTGATTCTCAGTCTTCCCACTGTGATTTTTCAGCCTTTATTTCAGATGGTGTAGTGTCCCTGGTAGATGGCAACCAACATGTTTCAATCAAGATCTTAAGAGACACTGGAGCTTTAGATTATTTTATTCTGGAATCTATTTTGCCGTTCTCTAACGAGTCTGATACTGACAGTTGTGTAATGGTATGTGGTATGGGTTTAGTTCCATTCTCTTGTCCTTTACATGAAGTTACCCTAAAATGTGGTCTGGTAGAGGGTGATGCAGATGTTGGGGTTAGACCCCAGTTGCCAGTAGAGGGAGTCCACATGATTTTGGGGAATGACTTGGCAGGTAGTAAGGTGTGATGGCAGATGGCAGATGGCAAACTAAACATATGTAAGAAGCAACCTTCAGTGTCACCTGCAAAGGAAATCGCCGGATCAAAACTGTATGTCTCCTGAGGTATTTCCAGTTTGTGCGGTTACCCGCGTTGCCTTTCGTAAGGAGATTGAGAGTAAGCCAGAAAGTCTTGAGTTGCCAGTCAAACTCCAGACAGAACAGTTGACTAGTTCTAGAGATTAATTGATGGCTGAGCAAAAGGCCGATACTAACTTGGCTGATCTGTTTGATAAAGTTGTTCCTGATTCAGTGGTGAGGAATAGTGCTCAGTGTTATTTTCTTCTTGATGGGATGTTGGTCAGGAAATGGGTTCCACACTATGATCAGGGTCTAGGAGAACCAGTCTTTAAAATAGTTGTACCTACTACTTTGCGAAATAAAGTGTTGCAAACTTCACATGGTGATGTGACAGGTCATATGGGTGTTCGTAAAATTTATGACCGCATACTTCGTTATTTTTTCTGGCCACGTTTAAAGCGGGATGTATCTCAGTTTATTAAAACTTGTGATATGTGTCAGCGCACAAGCAAGCCAAACCAGGTTGTAAAGCCAGCACCTTGGTATCCAACACCAGCCATAGGGCAACCTTTTGAGCACCTTATTATCAATTCTGTTGGGACTTTACCAAGGTCCAAGTCAGGTCATAGCTACTTATTAACTGTTATGTGTCAAGCAACCAGATATCCGGCAGCTTTTTCCTTGCGTACCATAACTTCAAAATCAGTAGTTAAAGCGTTAACTCAATTTATTTCAACATTTGGGATTCCAAAAATCATCCAGTCAGATCTGGGGTCTAACTTTACCTCCCATTTATTTGCTCAGGTTCTCAAACAGCTTAAAGTTAAACACAACAAGTCTACTGCGTTCCATGCCCAGAGCCAGGGAGCTTTGGAACTTTTTCATCAAACTTTAAAATCCTTGCTTTGTGCATACTGTACAGAACTGTCTGCAGATTGGGAGGGGTTACCTTGGCTGTTACTATCTGCTCATGAAGTAGTGCAAGAAAGCACAGGGTTCAGCCCAAATGACTTAGTGTTTGGTCATAAGGTGCGTGGGCCTTTAGCAGTGTTGCAGGATGGTTGTTTGCCTGAGGAACCACCTCAGAACCTTATTGACTATGTAAATGGTTTTAGGTTGAAGTTGTATAGGGCTGGTGAACTGGCGAAAGAAAAACTAAAATCTTCTCAACGGAAAATGAAACTGAAATATGACGGACAGGCTGAGCTGTGTGAGTTTAGTCCCGGTGATCGTGTACTTGCTCTTCTGCTTCTTGTAAGTTCACCTTTTCAGGCAAAATATTGTGGTCTTGGCCTCCCAGGTGGTGCAGTGGTTAAGGGTGCTGTACTGCAGCGTCAGCTGCGCCACCAGAGACACTGGGTTCGCGCCCAGGCTCTGTCGCAACCGGCCGTAACCGGGAGGTCCGTGGGGCGACGCACAATTGGCCTAGCGTCGTCCGGGTTAGGGAGGGTTTGGCTGGTAGGGAAATCCTTGTCTCATCGCACACCAGCGACTCCTGTGGCGGGCCGGGTGCAGTGCGCGCTAACCAAGGTTGCTAGGTGCACGGTGTTTCCTCCGACACATTGGTGCGCCTGGCTTCCGGGTTGGAGGGCGCTGTGTTAAGAAGCAGTGCGGCTTGGTTGGGTTGTGTATCGGAGGACGCATGACTTTCAACCTTCGTCTCTCCCGAGCCCGTACGAGAGTTGTAGGGATGAGACAAGATAGTAGCTACTAAACAATTGGATACCACGAAATTGGGTAAAAAAATAAATAATAATAAAAAAATATATATTGTGGTGTGTTGTGTTGTGTAAAGTGTCAGATTTTAACTATCCCTAGTCATAGGACGTCATAGAAAGTCCTTAAGCCATGTGAACCTGTTAAAATGTTATCACTCCCGTGATCGAAACAAAGTTGAAGGCACTCCAGCGGTGAGGTCAGTGTTGACTGCTGCTCCAGTCACTGTATCTTGTGGCTTTAATTTGGTGGAGGGGGGAGAAGAGGAGGACGTTAGGGTTTCGGATGAGGTCTTACAAGGTCGGTTGAAAAACTCCCAGACTTTGCAAAACCTTGGGGTTTTGGTAGATCATTTAGACTCTGAGAAACGTGATGAATTGGTAGCTCTTATTAGAAAATACCCTGTTTTGTTTTCTGACACTTCATCGCAAACCCACTTAATTGAGCATGATATAGACATCGGAGATGCTAAGCCTATCAAAAATAGATTTTATCATGTATCTGAGGAGAAGAGATTGAAACTGGAAACAGAGGTGCAGTATATGTTGGACAATGGGCTTCACCCTGTCTTTTGGTCAAAAAGTCTGATTCCACTTCAAATCAAATCAAATCTAATTTTATTTGTCACATACACATGGTTAGCAGATGTTAATGCGAGTGTAGCGAAATGCTTGTGCTTCTAGTTCCGACAATGCAGTAATAACCAACAAGTAATCTAGCTAACAATTCCAAAACTACTACCTTATAGACACAAGTGTAAGGGGATAAAGAATATGTACATAAAGATATATGAATGAGTGATGGTACAGAGCGGCATAGGCAAGATACAGTAGATGGTATTGAGTGCAGTATATACATATGAGATGAGTATGTAAACAAAGTGGCATAGTTAAAGTGGCTAGTGATACATGTATTACATACAGATGCAGTATATGATATAGAGTACAGTATATACATATACATATGAGATGAATAATATAGGGTATGTAAACATTATATTGGGTAGCATTGTTTAAAGTGGCTAGTGATATATTTTACATCAATTCCCATTATTAAAGTGGCTGGAGTTGAGTCAGTGTGTTGGCAGCAGCCACTCAATGTTAGTGGTGGCTGTTTAACAGTCTGATGGCCTTGAGATAGAAGCTGTTTTTCAGTCTCTCAGTCCCAGCTTTGATGCACCTGTACTGACCTCACCTTCTGGATTATAGCGGGGTGAACAGGCAGTGGCTCGGGTGGTTGTTGACCTTGATGATCTTTATGGCCTTCCTGTGACATCGGGTGGTGTAGGTGTCCTGGAGGGCAGGTAGTTTGCCCCCGGTGATGCGTTGTGCAGACCTCACTACCCTCTGGAGAGCCTTGCGGTTGTGGGCGGAGCAGTTGCCGTACCAGGCGGTGATACAGTCCGACAGGATGCTCTCGATTGTGCATCTGTAGAAGTTTGAGTGCTTTTGGTGACAAGCCGAATTTCTTCAGCCTCCTGAGGTTGAAGAGGCGCTGCTGCGCCTTCTTCACAATGCTGTCTGTGTGGGTGGACCAATTCAGTTTGTCTGTGATGTGTACGCCAAGGAACTTAAAACGTACTACCCTCTCCACTACTGTTCCATCGATGTGGATAGGGGGGTGTTCCCTCTGCTGTTTCCTGAAGTCCACAATCATCTCCTTAGTTTTGTTGACGTTGAGTGTGAGGTTATTTTCCTGACACCACACTCCGAGGGCCCTCACCTCCTCCCTGTAGGCCGTCTCGTCGTTGTTGGTAATCAAGCCTACCACTGTTGCTTACCAACTTGATGATTGAGTTGGAGGCGTGCGTGGCCACGCAGTCGTGGGTGAACAGGGAGTACAGGAGAGGGCTCAGAACGCACCCTTGTGGGGCCCCAGTGTTGAGGATCAGCGGGGTGGAAATGTTGTTGCCTACCCTCACCAGCTGGGGGCGGCCCGTCAGGAAGTCCAGTAAACAGTTGCACAGGGCGGGGTCGAGACCCAGGGTCTCGAGCTTGATGACGAGCTTGGAGGGCACTATGGTGTTAAATGCCGAGCTGTAGTCGATGAACAGCATTCTCACATAGGTATTCCTCTTGTCCAGATGGGTTAGGGCAGTGTGCAGTGTGGTTGAGATTGCATCGTCTGTGGACCTATTTGGGCGGTAAGCAAATTGGAGTGGGTCTAGGGTGTCAGGTAGGGTGGAGGTGATATGGTCCTTGACTAGTCTCTCAAAGCACTTCATGATGACGGAAGTGAGTGCTACGGGGCGGTAGTCGTTTAGCTCAGTTACCTTAGCTTTCTTGAGAACAGGAACAATGGTGGCCCATTTGAAGCATGTGGGAACAACAGACTGGGATAGGTATTGATTGAATATGTTCGTAAACACACCAGCCAGCTGGTCTGCGCATGCTCTGAGGGCGCGGCTGGGGATGCCGTCTGGGCCTGCAGCCTTGCGAGGGTTGACACGTTTAAATGTTTTCCTCACGTCGGCTGCAGTGAAGGAGAGTCTGCATGTTTTAGTTGCGGGCCGTGTCAGTGGCACTGTATTGTCCTCAAAGCGGGCAAAAAGTTATTTAGTCTGCCTGGGAGCAAGACATCCTGGTCCGTGACGGGGCTGGTTTTCTTTTTGTAATCCGTGATTGACTGTAGACCCTGCCACATACCTCTTGTGTATGAGCCGTTGAATTGAGATTCTACTTTGTCTCTATACTGACGCTTAGCTTGTTTGATTGCCTTGCGGAGGGAATAGTTACACTGTTTGTATTCGGTCATGTTTCCGGTCACCTTTCCCTGATTAAAAGCAGTGGTTCGGGCTTTCAGTTTCACACGAATGCTGCCATCAATCCACGGTTTCTGGTTTGGGAATGTTTTAATCGTTGCTATGGGAACAACATCTTCAACGCACGTTCTAATGAACTCGCTCACCGAATCAGCGTATTCGTCAATGTTGTTGTCTGACGCAATACGAAACATATCCCAGTCCACATGATGGAAGCAGTCTTGGAGTGTGGAATCAGATTGGTCGGACCAGCGTTGAACAGACCTCAGCGCGGGAGCTTCTTGTTTTAGTTTCTGTCTGTAGGCAGGGATCAACAAAATGGAGTCGTGGTCAGCTTTTCCGAAAGGAGGGCAGGGCAGGGCCTTATATGTGTCGCGAAAGTTAGAATAGCAGTGATCCAAGGTTTTTTCAGCCCTGGTTGCGCAATCGATATGCTTTCAGACCTTGCACTGATTATAGAAAAGTTAACAATGTTACTAAAGCAGACCTTTACCCTCTTCCTAGGATGGAGGACTGTATTGATCAAGTTGGGTCAGCAAAGTATGTTAGCAAATTTGATCTTTTAAAGGGATATTGGCAAGTACCCCTTACCAAAAGTGATATTGTGAGATTGCTGCCTTTATAACTCCATCTGGTTTGTTCTCTTATACAGTGATGCCGTTCGGCTTGCAGAATGCTCCAGCCACCTTCCAGAGGCTAATGAATCGGGTGGTCTCAGGTCTGGAAGGGTGTGCCGTGTATTTGGTCGACGTGGTCATCTACTCAGACTCCTGGGAGGAGCATGTTTGGAGAGTGCAAGCCCTGTTCGAAAGACTGGTGTGGGCCAGGTTGACTATTCATTTGGCAAAATGTGAGTTTGCCAAAGCTACAGTCACATACGTAGGCAAGGTTGTTGGTCAGGGATTTGTCTGCCCCGTGGAAGCTAAGGTCCAGGCTGTGTAGCAGTTCCCACAGCCCTCCACAAAGAAGGAACTGATGCGCTTCCTGGGAATGGCGGGGTACTACCATGTGTGATGACCCTCCCACTCTGTCTGCCGTATTCTGTCTTTGTTCTTGTTTCCTTATTAGGATGCCGGTGGGCGGAGTTGGGAGGGTTGTCAGCTTCATGGGAAACACCTGGGCCAGGTGTCTCCCAGGATAAATAGACCTCTTCCACATTCATGGGGGAGACTCTCTCCATGCAGACACCTTTGTAGATTGTGTTGTGGTTCTTGGTGGCCTTTTGTTTGTTTGCTTTGGCACCTTTCAACACCCTGCATTATCACATTCATGCATGCAAAACACTCACTTACACTACTGATTACTGATTACACACACCATTGTATATTGTCCTTAGTTGCTTTAGTTAATAAATATATATTTTGTTACTCCTTATCTCCACTTTATCTCCCTTTGTTATGGGCTTTGAGCCGGTTCGTGACACATGCTTTCTGTAAACTTTTTAGTAGTAGTGTCCCCCCTGACCAATCTGTTGAAGGCCAAGGCTGAATTTATCTGGTCCACCCAGTGTCAAGAGGCATTTGATGCAGTTAAGCACATTGGTTGCCTATATACAGAACTGATTTGCCAGGTGGCACGTCCGGTGAACAGGTTAGGATTCCATAGCCGCAGGCAGAACACTTGAAACTGGAGCAGCAGCACGGCCCGGTGGAATGGGGACAGCAAGGAGTCACCAGGCCAGATAGTCCTGAGGCATGGCCCTAGGGTTCAGGTCCTCAGAGAGAGAGAAAGAAAGAGAGGGAGGGAGTTAGAGAAAGCATATTTAAAATCACACAGGACACTGTATAAGACAGGAGAAATACTCCAGATATAACAGACTGGCCCTAGCCCCCCAACACATAAACTACTGCAGCATAAATACTGAAGGCTGAGACAGGAGTGGTCAGGAGACACTGTGGCCCCATCCAACGATACCCCCGGACAGGGCCAAACCGGTAGGATATAACCCCACCCAATTTGCCAAAGCACAGCCCCCACACCACTAGAGGGATATCTTCAACCACCGACTCACCATCCTGAGACAAGGCCGAGTGACGCACCCTTCCCAGGGATGGCATGGAAGAGCACCAGTAAGCCATTGACTCAGCCCCTGCAACAGGGTTAGAGGCAGAGAATCTCAGTGGAGAGAGGGGAACCGGCCAGGCAGAGACAGCAAGGGCGGTTCATTGCTCTAGTGCCTTTCCGTTCAACTTCACACTCCTTGGCCAGACTACTCTCAGTCATAGGACCTACTGAAGCTGGGTCTTCAATATAGACTTCAATATAGACCTTTCCATAAAAATGGAGCTCTATAGGAGAAAGCCCTGCCTCCAGGTGTTGGGTAGGAGCAAGCCCATGTAATGCTTTGTAGGTTAGCAGTAAAACCTTAAAATCAGCCCTTGCCTTAACAAGAAACCAGTGTAGAGAGGCTAGCACTAGAGTAATTTAATCAATTTTTTTGGTTCTAGTCAAGATTCTAGCAGCCATATTTAGCACTAACTGAGGGTTATTCAGTGCTTTATCCAGGTAGCAGGAAAGTAGAGCATTGCAGTAGTCTAACCTAGAAGTGACAAAAGCATGGATACATTTTTATGCATCATTTTTGGACAGAAAGTTTCTGATTTTTGCAATGTTACGTAGATGGAAAAAAGCTTTCCTTGAAACAGTCTTGATATGGTCGTCAAAAGAGAGACCAGGGTCCAGAGTAACACCGAGGTCCTTCACAGTTTTATTTGAGACGACTGTACAACCATCAAGATTAATTGTCAGATTCAACAGAAGATCTCTTTGTTTCTTGGGACCTAGAACAAGCATCTCTGTTTTGTCCGAGTTTAAAAGTAGAACATTTCCAGCCATCCTTACTTCCTTACGTCTGAAACACAGGCTTCCAGCGAGGGCAATCTTGGGGCTTCACCATGTTACATCAAAATGTACAGCTATGTGTCATCCACATAGTAGTGAAAGTTAACATTATGTTTCCAAATGACATCACCAAGAGGTAAAATATATAGAGAAAAAAATAGATGATTTGTCAGAGGACAAATTATCCACAGAGACAAACTGATATCTTTCCGACAGATAAGATCTAAACCAGGCCAGAACTTGTACTTGTAGACCAATTTGGTTTTCCAATCTCGCCAAAAGAATGTAGTGATCGATGGTATCAAAAGCAGCAGTAAGGTCTAGGAGGACGAAAACAGATGCAGAGCCTCGGTCTGACGTCATTAAAAGGTAATTTACCACCTTCACAAGTGTAGTCTCAGTGCTATTATGGGGTCTGAAACCAGACTGATGCATTTCGTATACATTGTTTGTTTTCAGGAAGGCAGTGAGTTGCTGCATAACAGATTTTTCAAAAAATGTTGAGAGGAATGGGAGATTCGATATAGCCCGATAGTTCTTTATATTTTCTGGGTCAAGGTTTGGCTTTTTCAAGACAGGCTTTATTACTGCCACTTTTAGTGAGTTTGGTTCCAGTATGCAGCTTGAAGGTTTAGAGGCCATGATTATTTCCATCATTGTGTCAAGATATATAGTACTAAAACACTTGAGTGTCTCCCTTGATCCTAGGTCCTTGCAGAGTTGTGCAGACTCAGGACAACTGAGCTTTGGAGGAATACGCAGATTTAAAGAGGAGCCCGTAATTTGCTTCCTAATGATCATGATCTTTTCCTCAAAGAATTTCATGAATTTATCACTGCTGAAGTGAAAGCCATCCTCTCTTGGGGAATGCTGTTTTTAGTTAGCTTTGCAACAGTATCAAAATACATTTTGTATTGTTTTTATTTTCCTCAATTAAGTTGGAAAAATAGGATGATCGAGCAGCAGTGAGGGCTCTTCGATACTGCACTGTACTGTCTTTCCAAGCTAGTCGGAAGACTTCCAGTTTGGTGTGGCGCCATTTCCGTTCCAATTTTCTGGAGGCTTGCTGCAGAGCTCAGGTATTTTCTGTATACCAGGGAGCTAGTTTCTTATGACAAATGTTTTTTGTTTTTAGGGGTGTGACTGCATCTAGGGTATTGCGCAAGGTTAAATTGAGTTCCTCAGTTAGGTGGTTAACTGATTTTTGTACTTTGAAGTCCTTGGGTAGGCGGAGGGAGTCTGGAAGAGCATCTAGAAATCTTTGGGTTGACTGAGAATTTATAGCACGACTTTTGATGATCCTTGGTTTGGGTCTGAGCAGATTATTGGTTGCGATTGCAAGCATCATAAAATGGTGGTCCGATAGTCCAGGATTATGAGGAAAAACATTAAGATCCACAACATTTATTCCACGGGACAAAACTAGGTCCAGAGTATGACTGTGGCAGTGAGTAGGTCCGGAGACTTGTTGGACAAAACCCCATGAGTCGATGATGGCCCCGAAAGCCTTTTGGAGTGGGTCTGTGGACTTTTCCATGTGGACTTTTGTGGACTTTTCCATATTCCAAAAATTAGAATATTATCTGCTATGACTACAAGGTCCGATAGGAGTTCAGGGAACTCTGTGAGGAACGCTGTATGTGGCCCAGGAATCCTGTAAACAGTAGCTATAAAAAGTGATTGAGAAGGCTGCATAGATTTCATGACTAGAAGCTCAAAAGACGAAAAGTTTTTTTTTTGGTAAATTGAAATTTGCCAACATAAATGTTAGCAACACCTCCACCTTTGCGGGATACGCGGGGGATATGGTCACTGGTGTAACCAGGAGGTGAGGCCTCACAGTAAATTCATCAGGCTTAAGCCATGTTTGTCAGGCTAATCACATCAAGATTATGATCAGTGATTAGTTCATTGACTATAACTGCCTTGGAAGTGAGGGATCTAACATTAAGTAGCCCTATTTTGACATGTGAGGTATCACAATCTCTTTCAATAATGTCAGGAATGGAGCGGTCTTTCTTCCAGTGAGATTGCTAAGGTGTACACCGCCATGCTTAATTTTGCCCAACCTAGGTCGAGGCACAGACTCGGTCTCAATGAGGACTACACTGGCTGTGCTAAAGGCAGACTCCACTAAGCTGGCAGGCTGGCTAACAGCCTGCTGCCTGGCCTGCACCCCATTTCATTGTGGAGCTAGGGGAGTTAAAGCCCTTTCTATGTTCATAGATAAGATGAGAGCACCCCTCCAGCTTGGATGGAGTCCGTCACTCCTCAACAGACCAGGCTTGGTCCTGTTTGTGGGTCAGTTCCAGAAAGAGGGCCAATTATCTACAAATGCTATCTTTTAGGAGGGTCCAGAAAACAGTTTTCAACCAGCGATTGAGTTGTGAGACTGCTGTAGAGCTCATCACTCCCCCTAACTGGGAGGGGGCCAGAGACAATTACTCGATGCCGACACATCTTTCTAGCTGATTTATACCCTGAAGCTATGTTGCGCTTGGTGACTTCTGACTGTTTCATCCTAACATTGTTGGTGCCGATGTGGATAACAATATTCCTATACTCTCTACACTCGCCAGTTTCAGCTTTAGCCAGGCACCATCTTCAGATTAGCCTCAACTTCGGTAGCCCTGCCCCCTGGTAAACAGTGTATGATCGCTGGATGATTCGTTTTAAGTCTAAATCTACGGGTAATGGAGTCGCCAATGACTAGAGTTTTCAATTTGTCAGAGCTAATGGTAGGAGGCTTGGGCGTCTCAGACCCCGTAACGGGAGGAGTAGAGACCAGAGTAGGCTCAGCCTCTTACTCCGACTCCGACTCGCTGCTTAATGGGGAGAACCGGTTGAAAGTTTCTCTCGGCTGAATGAGCGACACCGGTTGAGCATTCCTACAGCATTTCCTTCCAGAAGCCATGAGAAAGTTGTCCGGCTGCAGGGACTATCTATACTTACTGGTGGCACAGACGCTGTTTCATCCTTTCCTACACTGAAATTACCCTTGCCTAACGATTGCGTCTGAAGCTGGGCTTGCAGCACAGCTATCCTCGCCGCAAGGCGATTGTTCTCCTGTATATTATGAGTACAGCGACTGCAATTAGAAGGCATCCTGTTAATGTTACTACTTAGCTTCGGCTGGTGGAGGTCCTGACGAACCACGTCCAGATAAAGCATCCGGAGTGAAAAAGTTGAATGAAAAAAGTAAAGCGAGGGAAAAACAAAATATAAACGGTAATTTAAAAGTAAAAACCGTCAAGTTGTCAGGTAGCAAAGTAAGGTTAGCAACAAAACGCACAGCAGCACCTAAACAAGTCTCAAATCTGAAATACATTCCTTTGAGTACAAAACAGTCCAAATACAGAATATGTTGGCTAGCTTGTTAAGTATAGGTGTTAGTTAGCTTGAACATTGAACACACTAAAGCCTTCAACAGACCAACAGTCTGCATTAATGCTGCATGATAAATTATGCAGTTATGTAATTCAAAATTGTTACTGGATATGTGAGCAATAAAAGTTCAACATTCACCTTTTGCTACTATTTCTGTCAAGTCTACACATACAATTTGATGCACACATTGGATAAATCTAACATATCCACCACACAGAACACACTGCAACTGCCTCTGCAATGCAATGCTGCAAGTTAAACGCAGTGTTCCATTGGAATGTACTTCTGGTGTACCAAAACACAATGGCGCTGTCGTTCTGATCAATGCATAAGCTTAGCAGCTAACATAGCTAGCAGGCTAAAAATGCAATGCAACACCAACCTACCAGTCCATGAGAACAGTGGCCATTTCAGCGTCACTCTCCCAAACTGAATTCCAATGTTTATCCGGTTTTGGTCTTCCAATGTTAACCCTGGATTTGTCTTGAGCAGACTTTTTCCGCGCTTATTTTTCTCTTTTAGGGTTCGAATTGATTCAGATCCAAAAACCGAGAATGGTGCTTGTTTCTGTTGTCCCTGCTACAAGGACAGCTATCTTTATTTTTCATTTTTGTATTTTATTTCACCTTTATTTAACCAGGTAAGCTAGTTGAGAACAAGTTCTCATTTACAACTGCGACCTGGCCAAGATAAAGCAAAGCAGTGCGACATAAACAACCACACAGGGTTCCACATGGAACAAACAAGCGTACAGTCAATAACACAATAGAAAAAAAGAAAAAAAAGTCTATATACTGTGTGTGCAAATGGCATGAGGAGGTAAGGCAATAAATAGGCCGTAGTAGCGAAGTAATTACAATTTAGCAAAGTAACACTAGAATGATAGATGAGCAGATAGTGATGTGCAAGTAGAAATACTGGTGTGCAAAAGAGCAGAAAGGTAAATAAAAACGGTATGGGGATGAGGTAGGTAGATTGGGTGGGCTATTTCCAGATGGGCTATGTACAGCTGCAGCGATTGGTTAGCTGCTCAGATATCTGATGTTTAAAGTTAGTGAGAGAAATATAAGTCTCCAGCTTCAGCGATTTTTTTGGGCAATTCGTTCCAGTCATTGGCAGCAGAGAACTGGAAGGAAAGGTGGCCAAACGAGGTGTTGAGCTGTACCTGCTGGAGTGCGTGCTTCGGGTGGGTGTTATTATCATTACCAGTGAGCTGAGATAAGATGGAGCTTTACCTAGCATAGACTTATAGATGACCTGGAGCCAGTGGGTCTGGCGATGAATATGTAGAGAGGGCCAGCCGACTAGAGCATACAGGTCGCAGTGGTGGGTGGTATAAGGGGCTTTGTTGACAAAACGGATGGCACTGTGATAGACTGCATCCAGTTTGCTGAGTAAAGTATTGGAAGCTATTTTGTAAATTAAACGTTGAAGCCGAGGATCGGTCGGATAGTCAGTTTTATGAGGGTATGTTTAGCGGCGTGAGTGAAGGAGGCTTTGTTATGAAATAGGAAGCCGATTCTAGATTTAATTTTGAATTGGAGATGTTTATATAAGTCTGGAAGGATAGTTTACAGTCTAGCCAGACACCTAGGTATTTGTAGTTGTCCACATATTCTATGTGAGAACCGTCCAGAGTGGTGATGCTAGTCGGGTGACATCCACAGAGAAAAGAGTTGGCCTGAGAATTTAACCCTGTGGTACCCCCATAGAGACTGCCAGAGGTCAGGAAAACAGGCCCTCTGATTTGACACACTGAACTCTGTCTGAGAAGTAGTTGGTGAACCAGGCAAGTCCGTCATTTGAGAAACCAAGGCTGTTGAGTCTGCCGATAAGAATACGGTGATTGACAGAGTCGAAAGCCTTGGCCAGGTCAATGAGACGGCTGCACAGTACTATCTCTTATCAATGATATAATTTATGATATAATTTAGTACCTTGAGCGTGGCTGAGGTGCAGCAGTGACCAGCTCGAAAATCGGACTGCACAGTGGAGAAGGTATGGTGGTATTCTAAATGGTAAGTGATCTGGTAAGTGATCTGTTTATTAACTTGGCTTTCGAAGACTCTAGAAAGGCAGGGCGTGATGGATATAGGTCTATAACAGTTTGCGTCTAGAGTGTCACCCTTTGAAAAGGGGGATGACCACGGCAGCTTTCCAATCTTTAGGGATCTCGGATCTCGGAAAGAGAGGTTGAACAGACTGGTAATAGTGGTTGCAACAATGGCGGAGGATAATTTTAGAAAGAGAGGGTCCAAATTGTCTAGCCCAGCTGATTTGTACTGGTCCAGGTTTTGCAGCTCTTTCAGAACATCAGCTATCTGGATTTGGGTGAAGGAGAAGCTGGAGAGGCTTGGGCAAGTAGCTGCGGGGGGTGTGGAGCTGTTGGCCGGGGTTGGGGTAGCCAGGAGGAAAGCATGGACAGCCGTAGAGAACTGCTTATTGAAATTCTCGATTATCGTGGATTTATCGGTGGTGACAGTGTTACCTAGCCTCAGTGCAGTGGGCAGCTGGGAGGAGGTGCTCTTATTCAAATGAACTTTACAGTGTACCAAAACGTTTTGGGATTTAGAGCTACAGGATGCAAATGTCTGTTTGAAAATGCTAGCCTTTTCTTTCCTGACTGACTGCATGTATTGGTTCCTGACTTCCCTGAAAAGTTGCATATCGCGAGGACTATAAGATGCTAGTGCAGTCCGCCACAGGATGCTTTTGTGCTGGTCGAGGGTAGTCAGGTCTGGAGAGAACCAAGGGCTATGTCTGTTCTTAGTTCTACATTTTTTGAAAGGGACATGCTTATTTAAGATGGTGATGAAATTCCTTTTAAAGAACGACCAGGCATCCTCGACTGACGGGAGGAGGTCAATTAGAAAGGCCTGCTTGCAGAAGTGTTTTAGGGAGCGTTTGACAGTGATGAGGGGTGGTCGTTGGATTGCGAACACATAGCTGATGTAGGCGATGAGGCAGTGATCGCTGAGATCCTGATTGAAAACAGCAGAGGTGTATTTGGAGGGCAAGTTGGTCAGGATAATATCTATGAGGGTGCCCATGTTTACAGATTTTGGGTGGTACCTGGTGGGTTCCTTGATAATTTGTTTGAGATTGAGGACATCTAGCTTAGATTGTAGGACTGCTGGGGTGTTAAGCATATCCCAGTTTAGGTCACCTAACAGAACCAACTCTTTAGCTAGCTTGTTGGCTTTTTCTGCTCTGTTTGTTTCTGGAGGCTGTAATATTAGTTTACAAGTGACTATTACTTCCTCTCCAGCTCCGGGGCAGCATTGTCATTCGTGTAGGCAGGATTTAACGTAAATACACTTTGCCCAGCCCCCTTGTTTTCGTTCAAAGTGGAAACACTATACAAGAAGTGGGGCGGCATAGGGGTGCACAAAACCTGCGGATTACTGCTTTTAAGGGATGTGAAATACGCTTAATGCAACTCATGTCAGCTAGGCAAAGCAACAAGGTCCTCTCCATTAATAGTGACTAGATTCAGGAACCGCCTCACATGTGAGCAATTTGAGTGGATGGGGACAATGGGGAGGAAGGCATTTTTAGCAACTTTTTTTATTTTGAACATGAATACCACCAAAATCATTTAGAAAAAAAAACATTAAACAGTTTTTTTAGTTGATTATCACTGGGTAAGCACTGCTTGCCTTTTCTACCCTGACTGCACGCCACTGAGTCACTGTTCACGTGTGACTAGAAGATAGAGCGAGTGCATGAATGAAGCCTATTGTATATATCTAACCCTACTGCACTCACTATAATAATCACAGCTGTCGGTTTCTCAGCCGTCAATCACACTAACTCTCTCTTGTGATCTCTCTCTTTCACACACTCACTATCTCTCCCTCAGCCCTTATTGGTTGTCTGTTTGTTATGGGATTCCACCCTACTTTTCATCAAAGTTATAGATCTAGGCTCTCCTTCCCACACCATTGATCTGGCACAGCATACTTGGCAGTGGTGTTACATGATAGACGGATGTACATAGTGAGAGAAGCCTATTGTAACGATCGTTGTTGGAAGGATTGGACCCAGGTGCAGCTTGGAAGGTGTGCATCATGTTTATTAATGTGAACCAGCAACAAAACAATAAAGAGTAACAAAACGAACGTGCAGTTCTGTAAGTGCAAAAAGGCTACAATACAAAAACAAGATCCCAGACACAACAAGTGGAAAAAGGCTGCCTAAATATGATCCCCAATCAGAGACAACGATAGACAGCTGCCTCAGATTGGGAACCATACCAGGCCAACCTAGAAACGAAAAGAACTAGAATGCCCACCCTAGTCACACCCTGACCTAACCAAATAGAGAAATAAAAGGATCTCTACGGTCAGGGCGTGACACCTATCTCCAGCAAGTACTCTATCAAAGTTACTTGAATGAGGACTGAATGGAATGGAAGGGAGGATGAAGGTGAAGATGTATTGACAAATATATACAGTAAGTAAGTAAGAAACCATAATGGCATAGAGCTCAGAATATTTCTTGGTCCCTCCGCTGCGGTCCCTCATGGGTCCCCTGCGTCCTAGAGAGAGCGGTGCAGTACACTTAGGATTCATCTCTTTCACTGGCACTTATTTGATATTACAGCCATCATCAGGGCAATTGGCTGTGTAATGACAGTGGTGCTGGAAGCATCCAATGAAGCTTAATTGTTAATTGCACTGAAATATCTTCTCAATCTATCAACCTTCTGGCTGGGCCAAGAGCGGGACACGCCTCTAGCTGCACCCTCCTCTCCCCCCTATTTTTTTCTGACATTTTCGGACACCACTCTAG
This sequence comes from Oncorhynchus clarkii lewisi, assembly GCF_045791955.1. NCBI lineage: Eukaryota > Metazoa > Chordata > Actinopteri > Salmoniformes > Salmonidae > Oncorhynchus > Oncorhynchus clarkii. The sequence continues at coordinate 59,549,068 of NC_092166.1, forward strand.
CTGAGTTATTTCAGATAATTTTCAATCGCTCTCTAGTTCAGGCCGTTATCCCCACCTGCTTCAAATTCCACTATCATCCCTGTGTCCAAGAAAGGGAAAGTAACTAACCTGAATGATTACCGACCCGTAGCACTCAATTACATCATCATGAATTGCTTTCAGACGCTAGTCAAAGACCACATCACCAACACACTCAACCCTCTCCAATTCACCTACCACAACGACTGATCACATATGACATAATCTCCATTGCACAGTGTACTGCCTTCACCCACCTGGACAAAAGGAATGATTACGTGAGGATGCTGTTCATCGGCTACAGCTAGGACCAGTACCAAATCCCGACACTCGAGACTATGTCAGAGAGTGGATAAATCTCCTTTACCCTCCGTTCTTTTGGCGAATGTGCAATCACTGGAGAATAAACTGGATAAGCTCTGTTCAAGACTATTCTATCAATGTGTTCTGAAGAACTGTAATATCCTATGTTTCTCAGAGTCATGGCTGAACAAGTACATGGTAAATTTGAATCTACCTGGTTTTATACATCGACAGGACAGAACGGCTGGGTCGGGAAGCTGAGAAGAAGGTGTGTGTCTCTTTGTTAACAACAACTGGTGCGTAATCTCTAATATTAAGGAAGTCTTGAGGTTCTGCTCACCTGAGTTAGAGAACCTCATGAGTTTTCATCTATATTTTTTGTAGCTGTCTATTTACCACCACAAACCGATGCTGGCGCTAAGACCACACTCAACGACCTGTATAGGGCCATAAGCAAACACCAAAATGCTCACCCAGAGGCGGCGCGCCTAGTGGCCGGTGACTTTAATGCAGGAAAACTGAAATCCGTTTTACCTCATTTCGAGCAGCATGTCACCAGTGCAACTAGATGCAAAAAAACTCACACTAGGGTTGGGCGGTATCCAGATTTTCATATCATACTGCCCTTCTCTCATACCGGGATATACAACGTTATCGGCTTGGCACACAAGGGGGCACCAAAAACACAAAAAATCCCATTGGGTGTCTATTACCAGAATGCAAACAATATTGGCACAAGTGATAGCACATTTCAATGGAGGCTGCTAGCTGAATATGCTAACAAGTGCAAACTAAAATGAAGGAATTGCAAATACCGTCAATACAGCTCATGAATGTATAAACTCAGCAAAAAAAGAAACTTTTCAGTAGCCTGTCTTCAAAGATAAATCATGAACATCCAAATAACTTCACATTTCTCCATTGTAAAGGGTTTAAACACTGTTTCCCATGCTTGTTCAATGAACCATAAACAATTAATGAACATGCACCTGTGGAACGGTCGTTAAGACACTAATGGGTTACAGATGGTAGGCAATTAAGGTCACAGTTATGAAAACATAGGACACTAAAGAGGCCTTTCTACTGACTCTGAAAAACACCAAAAGAAAGATGCCCAGGGTCCCTGCTAATCTGCGTGATCGTGCCTTAGGCATGCTGCAAGAAGGCATGAGGACTGCAAATGTGGCCAGGGCAGTAAAATGCAATGTCCGTACTGTGAGACACCTAAGATAGCGCTACAGGGAGACAGGACAGACCGTTCTCGCAGTGGCAGACCACGTGTAACAACACCTGCACAGGATTGGTACATCCGAACACCACACCTGCGGGACAGGTACAAGATGACAACAACAACTGCCGAGTTACACCAGGAACGCACAATCCCTCCATCAGTGCTCAGACTGTCCACAATAGGCTGAGAGAGGCTGGACTGAGGGCTTGTAGGCTTGTTGTAAGGCAGGTCCTCACCAGACATCACCGGCAACAACGTCGCCTATGGGCACAAACCCACCGTCGCTGGACCAGACAGGACTGGCAAAAAGTGCTCTTCACTGACGAGTCGCGGTTTTGTCTCACCAGGGGTAATGGTCAGATTCGCGTTTAGCGTCGAAGGAATGAGCATTACACAGAGGCCTGTACTCTGGAGCGGGATCGATTTGGAGATGGAGGGTCCGTCATGGTCTGGGGCGGTGTGTCACAGCATCATCGGACTGAGCTTGTTGTCATTGCAGGGAATCTCAACGCTGTGCGCTACAAGGAAGACATCCTCCTCCCTCGTGGTATATGGTGGAAAAACTGGAAGATTATGTTGTAAATCTTTAATTGCATCAAATGGTTGTGTTCTGCAACAGAATAGAGAATTCTGTTAACTATTGTGTGTGTTCTACTGAGGATGGGCCTCTGGAAGATAACACTGACAGAGGAGATTTACAATGCCTTTTGGGTGATAAAACCTAAAGAGCATTCCAGAGCATGAGTTAATTTTTCTGTTCTATAGCATACCAGGGAGAGATGGTTCCAGTTTGGAGTCGGAGGGCAAGACACTAATACAATGAAAACGGTTGACACAGCAGATGCTGTCTGCTATGTATTATAGGTATCTTTCATCCAGATCTTAACCTTGTGACCCATTATATATATCTGTTGTTCGTCATGTAGGTTGAAAGGGGTGTATCTTGGCTATAAAAGACCTTTGTACTTTGGTCTCGGGGCTCTTAACGAATCATCTGAGCGTGAATCGTCGACCAGCCATGATCAGCAATCATTATCGTAGAGCACTCAATCGATTAACTGTATATGTGTGTGTTGTATTGACCTGCTCCCTTATTACTATGTGATTAAAGATTTAGTTTAAGTATAGCTCTGACTTGTGTGATAAGTTTGTCTCTTCTCATTTGATAGTAAAGAAATTAGCCACCACAGGTACCCTTTCTGCAGGCTCATCCTGACATGACCCTCCAGCATGACAATGCCACCAGCCATACTGCTCGTTCTGTGCGTGATTTCCTGCAAGACAGGAATAACAGTGTTCTGCCATGGCCAGCAAAGAGCCCGGATCTCAAACCCATTGAGCACGTCTGGGACCTGTTGGATCGGAGGGTGAGGGCTAGGGAACTGTCCGTGAACTTGCCTTGGTGGAAAAGTGGGGTAACATCTCATAGCAAGAACTGTCAAATCTGGCACAGTCCATGAGGAGGAGATGCACTGCAGTAATTAATGCAGCTGGTGACCACACCAGATATTGACTGTTACTTTTGATTTTGACCCCCCTTTGTTCAGGGACACATTATTCAATTTCTGTTAGTCACATGTCTGTGGAACTTGTTCAGTTTATGTCTCAGTTGTTGAATCTTGTTATGTTCTAACAAATATTTACACATGTTAAGTTTGCTGAAAATAAACACAGATGACAGTGAGACGACATTTCTTTTTTTGCCGAGTTTACATATATGTGACTTGTTTCAGGAAACTAGGTATAAGGAGAGCCTTTTGAATGTAATCCTAGTTGGTTTAGACACAGAAAAGGCCAGCAACCTTCCCGCTAGACATGATTGGCTGAGATAATAAGTGAGCTGTGCATGCCAAGAGATGAGTTTTGATTGGTCTGCCATGTAGCGCGCTTCTGTCTATTTGAGCTGGTCAGTATGTGTAAAAGGTCATTCTTTCTAATGCTGCTTTTTTTCAAAGATATCACTTAGTAGATCTGCATAAGTGTTACTCTCCACTTTCTGGGGGACCGAGTTTTGAAATCAGTTGAATTAGAGTATGATAGCTAAGGAGATGGAGAAAACACATCCGGATTACATTTTCAAACTAAAGGCAACCATGGCATCCGTGACAGAGAGGGAGAAGCATTTATCCATGTATATGGATAAGATAGTCTAGCTAGCTACATTTTCAGATATTATACGTTTCTAATTTTGTCAGTCATTTTCATTTCAAGTTAAAGTGAACTGTTAGCTAGCTAGCTAACGTTACATGTATGATCTGTGCAGTAATATTATTCCTATCTCAGAGACATTTGCTTTGCTAGTTATAGCCTAATTTTAGCTAGCTAACATTGAACCTGGTTGGTTAGATACCTGCAGATTCATACAGAGTAGTAACGTCATGAGTTGGGATTATGGTTTATTGTTTAGCTAGCTAGCTACATGTCTTAACTTCTTGCTCCTACTTGAGACGCAGATGTCTCAAGTAGACACCTGGAAATGCAAATGCGCTACGCTAAATGCTAAATGTACTCGTTAAAACTCAAACGTTCATCAAAATTCACATGCAGGGTATTGAATTAAAGCTACACTCGTTGTGAACCTAGCCAACAAGTCAGATTTTTAAAATGCTTTTCGTCGAAAGCATGAGAAGCTATTATCTGATAGCATGCAACACCCCAAAATGCCTGAATGCGACGTGAACAAAGATTTAGCTTAGCCGGCGCTACACAAAACGCAGAAATAAAATATAAAACATTCATTACCTTTGACGAGCTTCTTTCTTGGCACTCCTATATGCCCCATAAACATCACTATTGGGTATTTTTTTCGTTTAAATCGGTCCATATATACCCAAAATAGCTTTCTATGGAAGCTGTGTGATTCAGAAAAAAACATTGTTTTAAAACGCTGCGTCATTTTTTTTAATTAAAAAAGTCGACGATAAACTTTTACAAAACACTTCAAAATACTTTTGTAATCCAACTTTAGGTATTAGTAAACGTTTATAATCTATCAAAATGATTACAGGGCGATGTGTATTCAATAGCTCCTCGTCTTCAAATCAATGGCTGCCAATGTGCACATTCAAAACATCCTGGTGGAGACCGGAAGAAATTGAATCCAGTTAGTTGGATTTACCAAGAAAAAAGTCCCTGGAAAATGACGACAATGGCGACATTGTGTGGAATCTGTAGGAATTGCATGCAGGTCCATAATTAATTTTGTGCCGCATGGAAATAATTTTTAGCTTTCAGAGAGCAGTTTGTCTTGCGCTTTTCGATAAAACACACGATCTGTTATAGTCACAGCCGTGATTTAACCAGTTTTAGAAACTTCAGAGTGTTTTCTATCCACACATACTAATCATATGCATATACTATATTCCTGGCATGAGTAGCAGGACGCTGAAAAGTTGCGCGATTTTTAACAGAATGTTCGAAAAAGGAGGGGGTAGACTTAAGAGGTTTTAACAAAAGAGTCCGCTATGCAAGTAACCATTTCAATAGAATGTGATGATGTCACTGCGACAACTGTTGATAGACATAGCTGGTAAATTCGCTCTGGCTATCTACTCTGATTTCAGAGCAGAATAACTGACAATTTATGAATGCTCAACACTCGTTGAATATGGCGGGTGTCAGTAAACGTTTTCAAAAAAGCGCAATTAAATTGTTGCCAGCAGTACAGTTGCAGTCACCAACGCTCTGGATAACCTGCTCTGCTAGTGCGAGTAAAATGGTCAGAGTGAGCTGTTCTAAGGTGTATGTAAACTTCCAACTTCAACTGTACATTGCTCCCTCAATTACCACGTACCTCTGCACATCGACTCGGCACTTGTACCCCATGTATAGTTGAAGTCAGAAGTTTACATACACCTTAGCCAAATACATTTAAACTGTTTTTCACAATTCCTGATATTTAATCATAGTAAAAAATACTTGTCTTAGGTCAGTTATGATCACCACTTTATTTTAAAAATGTGAAATGTCAGAATAATAGTAGAGAATTATTTATTTCAGATTTGATTTATTTCATCACATTTCAAGTGGGTCAGAAGTTTACATACACTCAATTAGTATTTGGTAGCATTGCCTTCAAATTAATAAACCTGGGTCAAACATTTCGGGTAGCCTTCCACAAGCTTCCCACAATAAGTTGGGTGAATTTTGGCGCATTCCTCCTGACAGAGCTGATGTAATTGAGTCAGGTTTGTAGGCCTCCTTGCTTGCAAACTCTTTCAGCTCTGCTCACAAAATTTCTAAAAGATTGAGGTCTGGGCTTTGTGATGTCCACTCCAATACCTTGACTTTGTTGTCCTTAAGCCATTTTTACACAACTTTGGAAGTATTTATTTTTGTATTTTATTTCACCTTTATCCAGGTAGGCTAGCTATTTACATCTGCGACCTGGTCAAGATAAAGCAAAGCAGTTTGACACATACAACAACACAGAGTTACACATGGAATACACAAACAGTCAATTATAGAGTAGAAAAAGTCTATAAACAGTGAGTGAGGTAAAACAATTAGGTAAGATAAGGGAGGTAAGGCAATAAATTGGCCATGGTGGCGAAGTAATTGCAATATACCAATTAAACACTGGAGTGATAGATGTGCAGAAGATGAATGTGCAAGTAGAGATAATGGGGTGCAAAGAAGCAAGATAAATTAATAAATACAGTATGGGGATGAGGTAGTTGGATGGGCTATTCACAGATGGGCTATGTACAGTATGTACAGTATGCTTGGGGTCAATGTCCATTTGGAAGACCCATTTGCGACCAAGCTTTAACATCCTGACTGATGTCTTGAGATGTTGCTTCAATATATCTACAAAATATTCCTACCTCATGTTGCCATCTTTTTTTGTTAAGTGCACCAGTCCCACCTGCAGCAAAGTACCCCCACAACATGATGCTGCCACCCCCGTGCTTTACGGCTGGGATGGTGTTCTTCGGCTTGCAACCCTCCCCCTTTTTCCTCCAAACATAACGATGGTCATTATGGCCAAACAGTTCTCTTTTTGTTTCATCAGACCAGAGGACATTTCTCTAATAAAGTATGATCTTTGTCCCCATGTGCAGTTGCAAACCATAGTCTGGCTAGTATGGCGGGTTTGGAGCAGTGGCTTCATCCTTGCTGAGCGGCCTTTCAGGTTATGTCAAAATAGGACTCGTTTTACTGTGAATGTAGAAACTTTTGTACCCGTTTCTTCCAGCATCTTCACAAGGTCCTTTGCTGTTGTTCTGGGATTGATATGCACATTTCGCTTCAAAGTAAGTTCATCTCTAGGAGACAGAACGCGTCACCTTCCTGAGTGGTATGAACTGCGTGGTCCCATACTTGCATACTATTGTTTGTACAGATGAATGTGGTACCCCCAGGAGTTTGGAAATTGCTCCCAAGGATGAACCAGACTTATGGAGGTCTGCAATTTATTTTCTGAGGTCTTGGCTGATTTCTTTTGATTTTCCAATAACATCAAGCAAAGAGTCACTGAGTTTGAAGGTTGGCATTGAAATGCATCCACAGGTACATTTCCAATTGACTCAAATTATGTCAATTAGCCTATCAGAAGCTTCTAAAGCCATGACATAATTTTCTGGAATTTCCCAAGCTGTTTAACCTCTTGGATCTCCCCATACCGGATCCGGTATCAGGAATACAGACTCAAGCTCATTACCATAACGCAACGTTAACTATTCATGAAAATCGCAAATGAAATGAAATAAATATGCCATCTCTCAAGCTTAGCCTTTTGTAAACAACACTGTCATCTCAGATTTTCAAAATATGCTTCTCAACCATAGGAAAACAATAATTTGTGTAAAAGTAGCTAGCTAGCGTAGCATTTAGCGTTAGCATTAGCGTTAGCATCCAGCACGCAACATTTCAACAAAAACATAAAAGCCTTCAAATAAAATAATTTACCTTTGAAGAACTTCTGATGTTTTCAATGAGGATACTCTCAGTTAGATAGCAGATGCTCAGTTTTTCCAAAAAGATTCTTTGTGTATTAGAAATAGCTCCGTTTTATACATCACATTTGGCTACCAAAAAAAAACGAAAATTCAGTCCTCAAAACGCAAACTTTTTTCCAAATTAACTCCATAATATCGACTGAAAACATGGCAAACGTTGTTTAGAATCAATCCTCAAGGTGTTTTTCACATATCTCTTCATTGATATATCGTTCTTGGACGCATGGTTTCTCCCCTGAATCAAATGGAAAAGTACAAGCAGCTGGCAATTGCGCACCGAATTCCACGCAGGACACCAGGCGGACACTTGGAAAATGTAGTCTCTTATGGTCAATCTTCCAATGATATGCCTACAAATACGTCACAATGCTGCTAAGACCTTGGGGGAACGACAGAAAGTGTAGGCTCATTCCTTGCGCAATCACAGCCATATAAGGAGACAATGGAAAACAGAGCTTCAGAAATTCTGCTAGTTTCCTGGTTGACGCATCATCTTGTTTCGCCTGTAGAATGAGTTCTGGGGCACTTACAGACAATATCTTTGCAGATTCTGAAACTTCAGAGTGTTTTCTTTCAAAAACTATGCATAGTCGAGCATCTTTTCGTGACAAAATATCGCGCTTAAAACGGGAACGTTTTTTATCCAAAAATGAAATAGCGCCCCTAGAGATCCAAGAGGTTAAAGGCACAGTCAACTTAGTAAACTTCTGACCCACTGGAATTGTGATACAGTGAATTATAAGTGAAATAATCTGTCTGTAAACAATTGTTGGAAAAATGACTTGTGTCATGCACAAACTAGATATCCTAACCGACTTGCCAGAATTATAGTTTGTTAACAAGAAATTTGCGGAGTGGTTGAAAAACGAGTTTTATTGACTCCAACCTAAGAGTATGCCACGGGCGGCAGGTAGCCTAGTTGTTAGAGCGTTGGACTAGTAACCGAAAGGTTGCAAAATCAAATCCCGAGCTGACAAGGTCTTTCGTTCTGCCCCTGAACAAGGCAGTTTACCCACTGTTCCGAGGCGTCATTGAAAATAAGAATTTGTTCTTAGGGGAACCCCCCCATTCAGCTGAAAAGGTCGCGTGGGGAATTCAAAAATATTCTTTCGAAATATTTGACTTTCATACATGACCAAGTCCAAGTCCCATACAGCAAATGAAAGATAAACATATTGTTAATCTACCCATCATGTCCAATTTTTTTAATGTTTTACAGCGAAAACACAACATTTATTTATGTTAGACCACCACCAAATATTTAAAAAACACGGCCATTCCCAGCCAAAGATAGAGTCACAAAAGCAGAATTAGAGATAAAATGAATCACTAACCTTTTGACAATCTTCATCAGATGACACACATAAGACATGTTTCACAATACATTTATGTTTTGTTCGATAATATGCATATTTATATCCACAAATCTCGGTTTACATTGACGCCATGTTCAGAAATGCCTCCAAAATATCCGGAGGAATTACAGAGAGCTACGCCCGATAACAGAAATACTCATCATAAACTTTGACTAAAGATACATGTTCTACAAATAATTAAAGATACACTGGTTCTTAATGCAACCGCTGTGTCAGATTTTTTTTAAACGTTACGGAAAAAGCCTACCATGCAATAATCTGAGACGGCGCTCAGACGTAAATATATTTCTCCGCCATGTTGGAGTCAACAGAAATACGAAATTATATCATAAATATTCCCTTACTTTTGATGATCTTTCATCAGAATGCAGTGCAAGGAGTCCTAGTTCCACAATAAATCGTTGTTTTGTTCCATAATGTCCAATACTAGTGTCCAATTAGCTGCATTTGCTAGCACTTTCAGCTCACGTGCCCAAAAGCTGACGCTGGTCCAGGAGAACTCGGACGAAAACTTAAAAAATATATATTCCAGGTCGAAAAAACTGGTCAAACTAAGTAGAGAATCAATCTTCAGGATGTTATTTTCATATATATCCAATAACGTTCCGACCGGAGCAGACGTTTTAATCTGCAGCCAAATGGAACGATGGTGATATCTACAGACGAATGCGCAACCAGGAAATGGCATTCTGTCGGGACAGTGACTCATTCCCCTCCCATTCGGTCAAAGTTCACACCAGAGGCTCCATTCAACGTTCTACTGAATGAGGACGTCTAGTGGAAGGCGTAGGAAGTGCTAACATATAACATATATCTTATTTGGAAGTGAAGAGGCGATGACTTAAAATTAGACCCGCATTCAGAATTTCACTTCCTGTTTGGAAGATTGCCTGCCCTATGAGTTCTGTTATACTCACAGACATAATTCAAACCGTTTTATAAACTTCAGAGTGTTTTCTATCCAATAGTAATAATAATATGCATATATTAGCAATCCTGGACAGAGTAGGATGTAGTTTACTATGGGAACGCAATTCATCCAAAGTGAAAATACTGCCCCCTATCCCCAATAAGTTAAATAAAGGTAAAATAAATAAATAAAACTTCTGATTTCAACTGTATATAGCCAAGTTATCATTACTCACTGTGTTTTTATTCCTCGTGTTGTATTATTTTTCTGCTTCTTTCTAGTTGATTTACTATTTCTCTTTTTCCCTCTTATTGTTGGGAAGGACCTATAAATTATAATTTCCCTATTAGTCTACACCTGTTGTTTAAGAAACATGACAAAATACAATATGATTGGATTCAATACAATAGTGCCCACTAAGCTCACCACAAAGCTCACAGCCCTGGAAATGAACTCCTCCCTATGCAACTGGGTCCTAGACCTCCTGATGGGCACTTTTAGGTGGTGAAGGTATCAGCAATACCTTCTCCACCCTGATCCTCATCACGGTGCCCCACAAATGTGCATCCTCAGTCCCCTCCTTTACTCCCTGTATACCCATGACTGTGTGGCCTCACGCAGTTCAACTCCATCATCAAGTTCGCTGACGACACAACATTAGTATGCCTGATTACCAACAACAACAAGACGGCCTACAGAGAGGAGGTAGGCACTCTGACGGCATGATGCTAGTTAAACAACCTCTCCCTTAATGTCAGCAAAGCAAAGGAGCTGATTGTGGACTTCAGGAGGAACCAGGCCGGGTACGTGTCCATCCTCATCAACAGGGCAACCGTGGAGGTCAAGAACTTCGAGTGCCTTGGCGTACACTGCGCATAATGTCGGGCTTCCCTTTTACCACATTTTGTTACGTAACTGCCTTGTTCTAAAATGGACTAAATAATTGTTTTAATGAATCAATCCACACAATACCCCACAATGACAAAGCAGAAACTGTTTTTTAGAAATGTTTGCAAATGTATTAAAAATAAAAAACATAAATATCTTATTTACATAAGCATTCAGACCCTTTGCTATGAGACTAATTATTTTTTTTTAGCTCAGGTGAATCCTGTGTCCACTGATCATCCTTGAGCTGTTTCTACAATTTGATTAGAGTCCACCTGTGGTAAATTCATATGATTGGACATAAGTCCCACTGTTCCTACACACCTGTCTATATAAGACCCCACTGTTGACAGTGCATGTCAGAGCAAAAACCAAGCTATGAGGTCAAAGGAATTGTCCATAGAGTTCTGAAACAGGATTGTATGGAGGCAAAGATCTGGGGAAGTGTACCAACACATTTCTGCAGCATTGAAGGTCCCCAAGAACACAGTGGCCTCCATCATTCTTAAATTGAAGAAGTTTGGAACCACTAAGACACTTCCTGGCTGCCCGGCCAAACTGAGCAATTGGGGGAGAAGGGCCTTCATCAGGGAGGTGACCAAGAATCCGATGGCATAGTTCCTCTGTAGAAATGGGAGATCAATCCAAAAGGACAACCATCTCTGCAGCACTCCACTGATCAGGCCTTTATGGTAGAGCGGCCAGACGGAAGCCACTCCTTAGTAAAAGGCACATGACAGCCCGCTTGGAGTTGGCCAAAAGGCATCTAAAGGACTCTCACACCATGAGAAACAAGATTCTCTGGTCTAATGAAACCAAGATTGAACTTTGGCCTGAATGCCAAGCCCTCGACTGGAGTAAACCTGGCACCATCCCTACAGTGAGGCATGGTGTAGCAGCATCATGCTGTGGGGATGTTTTTAAGTGGCAAGGACTGGGAGACTAGTCTGGATCGAGGGAAAGATGAACGGCGCAAAGTACAGAGATTCTAGATGAAAACCTGCTCCAGAGCGCTCAGGACCTCAGACCGGGGCGAAGGTTCACCTTCCAACAGGACAACAACCCTAAGCACACAGTCAAGACAGCGCAGTCCATAGCCCGGACTTGAACCCAACCGAACATCCCTGGAGAGACCTGAAAATAGCTGTGTTGCAATGCTCACCTTCTAACCTGACAGAGCTTGAGAGGATCTGGAGAGAAGAATTGGAGATACTGCCCAAATACAGGTGTGCCAAGCTTTTATCGTCATACCCTTGAAGACTCAAGGCGATAATTTCTTCCAATAGTACTTCAACAAAGTACTGAGTAAAGGGTCTCAATACTTACGTAAATGTGATATTTCAGTTTTTATTATTCATAAATCAGCAAAAATGTATAAAAAACTGTTTTTCTTTGTCACTATGGGGTATTGTGTGTAGATTGATGATGGGAAACAAACAATTAAATCCATTTTAGAATAAGGCTGAAACATAACAAAAGGTGAAAAAAGTCAAGGGGTCTGAATACTGTATATTATCATTTTATATATTTTCTTTGAACTGCAATGTCGGAGTTCGGAGCTGCTTGGGAGAGAATGTATACTGTAAATCTCCCTGGTCTTTGTGGTTGAATCTGTGCTTGAAATTCACTACTCGATTCAAGGACCTTACAGATAATTGTATGCGTGTGGTCATTCAAATGAGTCCATGCAACTTATTATGTAATTTGTTATGCACATTTGTCTTGAACTTATTTAGGCTTGACATTGGGGCTGCAGGTAGCCCAGTGCTTAGAGCGTTGGGCCAGTAACCAGTTGGTTGCTATATTGAATCCCGAGCCGACAAGGTAAATAAATATCTGTTGTTCGGCCCCTGAACAAGGCAGTTAACCCACTGTTCCTAGGCCGTCGTAAAAATAAGAATTTGTCCTTAACTGACTGACTTGCCTAGTTAAATAAAGGTAAAAAAATAACCAAAGGGCTGAATACTTATTGACTCACGACATTTCTGTTGTTTTTTTTTACATATTTTGTCAAATGTCCTACAAACAAAATTCCACTTTGACATTATGGAACATTGTGTGTAGATCAGTGACATAAAATCTAAATTTGATCAATTTTAAGTTCAGGCTGTAACACAAGAACAGTTGGAAATAGTCAAGGGGTGTGAATACTGTATCTCTATACTCCCCTCTGACTCAGCTTGTAACCCCCCCCCCCCAAACCCCACCTCCCACCCAACATCCCAAACACCACAAGTGTACAGTGTACACACACACACACACACACACACACAATCCCAAACACGACACACATACACAAATAGGGTTTACGATAACCTTGGAGTCTGTGCCACCCTGAGGAGATTACATTGAGTGGATGGTTAGACGAAATGTAATTGAGTTTAGTTTTAGAGGTGAATAATTGGCACGTGCAAAATAATCACTTTAGACCTTGAGTGGATAATAAGGGGTACAACTATGTTAGGCCTACCTCACAATATATACTAACCCAAGTAAGTGTTGAATCCTGCAAGACACATTTTAAAGAATGAATGTAGCAGTACTCTTTTGCATCCATGCACAATATACACTGCTAAAAAAAATTAAGGGAACACTAAAATAACACATCCTAGATCTGAATGAATGAAATATTCTTATAAAATACTTTTTTCTTTACATAGTTGAATGTGCTGACAACAAAATCACACAAAAATGATCAATGGAAATCAAATTTATCAACCCATGGAGGTCTGTATTTGGAGTCACACTCAAAATGAAAGTGGAAAACCACACCACAGGCTGATCCAACTTTGATGTAATGTCCTTAAAAAAAGTCAAAATGAGGCTCAGTAGTGTGTGTGGCCTCCACGTGCCTGTATGACCTCCCTACAACGCCTGGGCATGCTCCTGATGAGGTGGGATCTCCTCCCCTCCCTGGACTAAAGCATCCGCCAACTCCTGGACAGTCTGTGGTGCAACGTGGTGGATGGAGCGAGACATGATGTCCCAGATGTGCTCAATTGGATTCAGGTCTGGGGAACGGGCGGCCCAGTCCATAGCATCAATGCCTTCCTATTGCAGGAACTGCTGACACTCCAGCCACATGAGGTCTAGCATTGTCGTGCATTAGGAGGAACCCAGGGCCAAGGGCCAACCGCACCAGCATATGGTCTCACAAGGGGTCTGAGGATCTCATCTCGGTACCTAACGGCAGTCAGGCTACCTCTGGCGAGCACATGGAGGGCTGTGCGGCCCCTCAAAAAAAATGCCACCCCACACCATGACTGACCCACCGCCAAACCGGTCATGCTGGAGGATGTTGCAGGCAGCAGAACGTTCTCCACGGCGTCTCCAGACTATGTCTCGTCTGTCACATGTGCTCAGTGTGAACCTGCTTTCATCTGTGAAGAGCACAGGACGCCAGTGGCGAATTTGCCAATCTAGGTGTTCTCTGGCAAATGCAAAACGTCCTGCACGGTGTTGGGCTGTACGCACAACCTCCACCTGTGGACGTCGGGCCCTCATACCACCCTCATGGAGTCTGTTTCTGACCGTTTGAGCAGACACATGCACATTTGTGTCCTGCTGGAGGTCATTTTGCAGGGCTCTGGCAGTGCTCCTCCTGCTCCTCCTTGCACAAAGGCGGAGGTAGCGGTCCTGCTGCTGGGTTGTTGCCCTCCTACGGCCTCCTCCACGTCTCCTGATGTACTGGCCTGTCTCCTGGTAGCGCCTCCATGCTCTGGACACTACGCTGACAAACACAGCCAACCTTCTTGCCACAGCTTGAATTGATGTGCCATCCTGGATGAGCTGCACTACCTGAGCCACTTGTGTGGGTTGTAGACTCCGTCTCATGCTACCACTGGAGTGAAAGCACCACAACCATTCAAAAGTGACCAAAACATCAGCCAGGAAGCATAGGAACTGAGAAGTGGTCTGTGGTCACCACCTGCAGAACCACTCCTTTATTGGTGGTGTCTTGCTAATTGCCTATAATTTCCACCTGTTGTCTATTCCATTTGCACACCAGCATGTGCAATTTCTTGTCAATCAGTGTTGCTTCCTAAGTGGACAGTTTGATTTCACAGAAGTGTGATTGACTTGGAGTTACATTGTGTTGTTTAAGTGTTCCCTTTATTTTTTTGAGCAGTGTATTTGTACTCCCCCTGCACTGAAATCAGCAGATTATCAAGGTTGGTGGTTGTTGGTCTTCCAGCAGGCCAACAACCCCAAACACACATCAAAAGCACCCTGGAATGGTTTAAGAAGAAACACTGGACTGTTCTGGAGTGTCCAGCAAAGAGTCCAGATCTGAATTATAGCCTATGGTGAGATCTGAAAACAGACGTTGGTGAAGGGCATCCCTCAAAAATGTAAGAATTAGAGAAGTTTGCTACTGAAGAGTGGGCCAAATTGCCAGTAGAAAGTGGCTACAAGAAGTGTTTGCCTGCAGTTATCTTTGCCGAAGTCTGTACAACCAAGTACTAGCTACGGGGTGCCAATAATTTTGTCCATTTTTACCATTTGTCTTTAACCTGTTTGGGATATGGGGCAGCATTTTCACATTTGGATGAAAAGCGTGCTCAGAGTAAACTGCCTGCTACTCAGTCCCAGTTGCTAATATATGCATATCATTAGTATATTTGGATAGAAAACACTCTGAAGTTTCTAAAACTGTTTGAATGATGTCTGTGAGTATAACAGAACTCATATGGCAGGCGAAAACCTGAGAAAAATCCAACCAGGAGGTGGGCAATCTGAGGTTTGTAGTTTTTCAACTCTTTGCCTATCGAATATACAGTGTCTATGGGGTCAAATTGCACTTCCTAAGGCTTCTACTAGATGTCAACAGTCTTTAGAACCTTGTTTGATGCTTCTACTTTGATGGAGGGGGGAATGGGAGTTGAATGAGTCAGTGGTCTGGCAGAGTGGCATGAGCTGGTCACGCGTGTTCACGTGAGAGTTAGCTTGCGTTCCATTGCATTTCTGAAGACAAACGAATCCTCCGGTTGGAAAACTATTGAAGATTTAGGATAAAAACATCCTAAAGATTGATTCTATACATCGTTCGCATGTTTCTACGAACTGTAATATGACTTTTCTTCTGAACTTTTGCCTGGACCTGCCCGCTCATCGTGAGTTTGGATTTGTGAACTGAACGTGGGAACAAAAGGAGGTATTTGGACATAAATTATGGATTTTATCCAACAAATCAAACATTTATTGTGGAACTGGGATTCCTGGGAGTGCATTCTGATAAAGATCATCAAAGGTAAGTTAATATTTATGACGCTATTTCTGACTTCTGTTGACTCCAACATGGCGGATATCTGTATGGCTTGATTTGTTGTCTCAGTGCTGTACTCAGATTATTGCATGGTTTGCTTTTTCCATAAACTTTTTTGAAATCTGACACAGCGGTTGCATTAACAAGAAGTGTATCTTTCATTTGGTGTATTGCACTTGTGAATGTATGAAAGTTACATATTTATAAAAAATATATTTGAATTTCGCGCACTGCCTTTTCAGCGGAATGTTGTCGAGGAAGTGTCTTATTTCTAGATTAAATTTGTCAATTTAAGCTTACAATGTTTTTATTAGCTCTGCAATGTTGAACATCCACTTGAACATCCACATACAAGGTGGGGAGACAAAGCTTTTTGAATTTCACCTTATTTGAAAAGAAAAAGGGAAATACACTGAACAAAAATATAAACGCAACCTGAAACAATTTCAAAGATTGTACTGAATTACAGTTCATATAAGGAAATCAGTCAATTTAAATGAATTCATTAGGCCCTAATATATGGATTTCACATGACTGGAAATACAGATATACATCTGTTGGTCACAGATAATTAAAAAAAAAGTATGGGCGTTGATCAGAAAATCCGTCAGTATCTGGTTTGACCACCTTTTGCCTCATTGATCAGGCTGTTCAGTGTGGCCTGTGGAATGTTGTCCAACTCCTCTTCAATGGCTGTGCGAAGTTGCTGGATATTGGCAGAAACCGGAACACGCTGCCGTACACGTCGAGCCAAAGCATCCTAAACATGCTCAATGGGTGATATGTCTGGTGAGTATGGAAGAACATGGAAGAACTGGGACATTTTCAGCTTCCAGGAATTGTGTACAGATCCTTGCGACATGGGGCCGTGCATTATCATGCTGAAACATGAGGTGATGGCGGCGGATGAAGGGCATGACAATGGGCCTCGGGATCTCGTCACGGTATCTTCGTGCATTCAAATTGACATCGATAAAATGCAATTGTGTTCGTTGTCCACACGACGCCCTACACGCTGTCTGCCATCTGCCCGGTACAGTTGTGGGATTCATCCGTGAAGAGCACATTTCTCCAGCGTGCCAGTGGCCATCAAAGATGAGCATTTGCCCACTGAAGTCGGTTACGACACCGAACTGCAGTCACGTCAAGACCCAGTGAGGACGACGAGCATGAAGATGAGCTTGCCTGAGACGGTTTCTGACAATTTGTGCAGAAATTTGGGAGTGCAAAACCACAGTTTCATCAGCTGTCTATGTGGCTGGTCTCACACTCTCCCGCAGGTGAAGATGTGGATGTCCTGGGTCGGCGTGGTTACACGTGGTCTGGGGATGTGAGGCCATTTGGACGTATTGCCAAATTCTCTAAAACTATGTTGAAGGCGGCTCATGGTAGAGAAATTAACATTACATTTTCTGGCAACAGCTCTGGCGGATGTTTCTGCAGTCAGCATGCCAATTGCCTGCTCCCTCAAAACTTCAGACATCTGTGGCATTGTGTTGTGTGACAAAACTGCACATTTTAGAGTGGCCTTTTTTTTGTCCCCACAGGTGCACCTCTGTAATGATCATGCTATTTAATCAGCTTCTTGATATGCCACACCTGTCAGGTGGATGGATTTTTTTGGAGATGGATAAATACTCACCAACAGGGATGTAAATACATTTGTGCAATAAGCTTTTTGTGTGTACGGAAAATGTATGTTATATTTGATTTCAGCTCAAAAAAAACATCACTTTATATCTTGTATTTGTATTTTTGTTCAGTGTACATAGATGGGGCTATGGATGCAAGGACTCAACATCCATCAGCTAAAATTATAGTTTTAACCATGTTTTGAAGCTATACAGTGTTTGTTTAAAATTACATTGTTTTCAAACAATGGAGTAAATAATGCTTATATTGGGTTCTGGTGGAGTAAAGCAGTTGAACTAAGCTCACGAGGCATTGATCATTTACACTGTTGAAGAATCAATGGCTATATATCAATAAAGTTAAGTTAAGAACCAATTCCAGACTGACCTTTATAGTAGGCTACCTGATGTTCTGTAATAAAGTGAAAACTGTCAAATATAACAAGTGCACCGTATGTTTTTAACCACTATCAAGACCATTTGATAATTTTAGAAATGTTATTCAAAGACACCATTTCTTTATTTAATAAGTGATATTTGTATTATTTTATTGCTGCCATAATAATAAACAACATGTCACTTTGATCTTCTGAAAAGTCTTGCTGTGCCTATTTACAGTTTTCAGATGGGTGTAAGTGTCAACAAAAATTCATTTTAAAAAGCCTTTTTTACACCAGCCTGGGAGGAACCTTTTATTATATGCCAGCCTGCAAGGCACCTATTTATCCTTCACAGCCTGGGAGGCAACTACAATATTTAAGGGTGACAATATATTTGACTGCAACTCTTATGTACAAACGGAGGACGCATCGTGCTCCATTTCGCATACTTTGATTTGGACTCATGCTTCGACCCGTTCTCGGAGCACAGTAGTATGCATATTGAGAAACACCCCTGGTTTAACTAATCAAGAGCTTGATGATTGGTTGATTAGTTGAATCAGGAGTGTCCTTGCAGGGGTGGAAAAAGATGGACTGTCTGGTTGTCCTCTGGGTAAGGGGTTGGAAATACTGATCTATTACAAACACAAATCAAATCTACTCAGGTCTACTAAGTCCTGCCAGCTTCCTGACAATAACTCAGGTGTGTGTTTTCATCCATCTTGACAATCCTGCAAGACACCAGAGCCCTGAAAAATGTCCTTTGTTGGGATGGCTTTCCAGTCAGGGACAGAGTGACAAATTGAGGGTCACTTCATGTTGGGACAGAATGTATCATCCAGACAGACACTCAATATAAAAAAACAGTGCTGGGTCTTGTCTCAGCCTTATGACTCGGCATACAGATTGAGAGGAGAGGAGGAGAGAAGCAGAATACAACAGAACAACAGCCTCTCTTGATTCCTTAGGGATTCGTGTGCCTTATTTCCAGTGGTGTATTCTCTACCATGGCGCCTAACTCCCTGCTCTCTGCCCTTGTACTTTCAATTATTAGTTCTCTCTGTTCCATGGGAGGAGAGAGAGAGAGAGAGAACAGGTGAGGAGGCCAGACATATCAAATCACCACATAGCAAAGTCAAGACCTCCTCGTCTGTGGATGGGTTTTTGATTATACCAGATCTTTAGAGGTTTGTTGTGAAACAGCAACAAAGGGGGAACACATAATAGCATGCATCACAAGTGGCACCCTGTTCCCTATATAGTGCTCCGAAAGTAGAGCAGTATTCAAAACCTCTTAAGGATCGGACCCTTTTTTACAATCTGGATAATATGTGTGAAATGCTCGATAATGTATGTGATATCAACAGAGAATTATATTTTCTGGGTGATTTAAATATTGACTGGCTATCATCAAGCTGCCCACTCAGGAAAAAAATTCAAACTGTAAACAGTGCCTGCAACCTGGATCAGGTTGTCAGTCAACCTACCAGGGTAGTTACAAACAGCACAGGAATAAAATCTTCAGCATGTATTGATCACATTTTTACTAAGGCTGCAGATATTTGCTTTATAGCAGTATCCAAATCCATAGGATGTATTGATCACAATATAATAACCATATCTAGGAAAACCAAAGTTCCAAAGGCTGGGCCTAATATAAGTGTATAAGAGGTCATACAATAACTTTTGTAGTGATTCATATGTTGATGATGTAAAGAGTATTTGCTGGTCTGTGGTGTGTAATGAGGAGCAACCAGACACTGCACTTGACACATTTATGAAACTACTTATTCCAGTTACTAATAAGCACACACCCATTAAGAAAATGACTGTAAAAACTGTTAAATCCCCTTGGATTGATGAGGAACTGAAAAATGGTATGGTTGAGAGGGATGAGGCAAGAGGTATGGCAATTAATAAGTCTGCCAGCCCAACTGATTGGCAAATGTACTGCAAATTAAAAAATCATATGACTAAACTAAAGAAAAAGAAACTACACTATGAAACAAAGATAAATTATATAAAGAATGATAGTAAAACGCTTTGGGGCACCTTAAATTACATTTTGGGGAAAAAAAGCCAACTCGGCTCCTTCATTCATTGAATCTGATTCAATGAATCACAAAGCCCACTGATATTGCAAACTACTTTAATGACTTTTTCATTGGCAAGATAAGCAAACTTAGGGTTGACATGCCAGCAACAAACGCTGACACCACACATCCAAGTATATTGGACCAAATTATGAAAGACAAAACTTTTACTTTTGAGTTCCTTAAAGTCAGTGCGGAAGAGGTGAAAAATGTATTGTTGTCTATTAACAATGACAAGACACTGGGGTCTGACAATCTAGATGGAAAATTACTGAGGATAATAGCAGCTAATGTGGATCCATAATAAATACTACTCCCTTCACAGAACAGCGTGAACTGGCACTAACCAGAATAGAAAGAGTAGTGGGAAGCCCCGGTGCACAACTGAGCAAGAGGACAAGTACATTAGAGTGTCTAGTGTGAGAAACAGACAGCTCACAAGTCCTCAACTGACAGCTTCATTAAATAATACCAGCAAAACACCAGTCTCAACGTCAACAGTGAAGAGGCGACTCCGGGATGCTGGCCGTCTAGGCAGAGTTGCAAACTTGTGAGGAGTCTGTTTCTCAAACTATAAACTATAATGTACTCTACTTGCCTTCTTGCTCATTTGTGCACCGGAGCCTCCCACTCCTCTTTCTATTCTGGTATATATATTTTTTTCCAATGGGGCTATACATTTGGGTTAGTTTTTTTTCTCGCCTGAGTAGCCTTGTTTCACTGCCAAAAATTAAATTAAAACATCTAGTGTTCAGCAAAACAACAACACAATGTCAAATTCAGGTTTCCTAGTCAGATAATTAACATCAAATCACATTATCCGTTACTCTCTCGCGGGAAACCTTCACTCTTGCGTAGACATTTAGAAATGAAACATAACAATTTGAAAAATGAGCCACGGGAGTGTTTTGAGCATGAATTAAGACGACTTTTGAGTAGAAAGACAAGTATAAAAGCAGCAGATACCATTAATAAGAAGGGGCTAGAAGCATCTTATATGGTGAGCTACCGAGTCGCTAGGACAGGCAATCCCCATACTATTGTGGAGGACTATTGTGGAGGACTTAATTCTTCCTGCTGCTGCGGATATGGCTGGGACAATGCTGGGGGAAAAGGCCAAAAAAACTAAACAGGCAATGCCTTCATCGAACACTTTCAGTGACATGGCAGGAGATGTTTTGAAACAATTACTGCTTCGCATACAAGCCTCACTAGCATGACAACTAAATACAGGCACAGACGGTGTGTGGAAAATGATTTAAGACTGAGACTCTCTCCAATACAACCCGACATTGCAGAGTTATGTGCATCATTTACAGCACATCCTTCTCATTAACCTGTGGTGAGTTATTCACAATTTTTGATGAACAAATGAAGTTGTATATGTAAGATGTCAAAATAAAGAGCAAAATTATAGATTATTATTATATTATTATTTGTACCCTGGTCCTATAAGAGCTCTTTGTCACTTCCCACGAAGCCGGGTTGTGACAAAAACTCACACTCATTCTTATGTTTAATAAAATGTATTGTATAATATGTGGCATGCTTACAGTGATGGCAAAAAACAACATTTGAGAGTGCGCATTTGGTGCTAGAGGGGGTTACAGCTGTAGGTTGAATGTTTGAAGGGGTACGGGACTATGAAAGGATTCAGAACAACTGCCGTTCGGGCGGTAGGTAGCTTAATGGTGAGCTGACAAGGTAAAAATCTGTTGTTCTGCCCCTGAACAAGGCAGTTAACCCACTGTTCCTAGGCTGTCATTGTAAATAAGAATTTGTTCTTAACTGACTTGCCTAGTTAAATAAAATAAATAAAGTAAATTAATTGAATATTGATGGATGTTGATGTGTATGCAGGGCTTATCTGTGAAAGAGACTTTGGTCCAGCATGACTACCTGTCAAAATAAAGATTAAAAAAACAAAAAGCTTTGGGACACAACCAGAACATATAGTCCTCCTGATAGCAGGCAATCAGTTGGTGCCAGTCAGCTTTTACACTCTCTACAATCCTTTGTTGGAGTAATAGCACTGGGGACCCACCACACTATGACATGAGCTGTTGTCTTCATTATGAGGGCACACTACAGAGACACACACAAACACATATGAAAGGGCGCACGCACACACAAACCTCTGAAAAAAAACACGCAAAAAACATATAGAGACTCACACAGAAAGTGTTTATTCCATGGAAACACTCCATTGCTCTGTTTTCACAATGCGTTAGAGACTAGCTACAACTTCCATGACTGTGACACTGTTCTTCTGCTGTGATCTGTTGAGAATGGAAGCCAATACAAAAGGCATCTCATGGATGCTCCTGTTCCATTCCACTGTGCTTTCAGGATCAACCTGCACACAAAAACCAAACGGTTCTCTATAGTGCTAAATAAGGGTTATTTTGCTTGTAACCAGAGGAAGCCTTTTTGGTGCTATATACAGTAGAATTTAAAAAAAAAGTTTCTATGAAGAACCATGCTCATAAAGTTCTAAATGGAACCTGTATGGTGCTATAAAGAACCCTTTCCTAAGGTTCTATAAAAAATAATAAAAACAATGTTCCATATAGTTACAACCCTTTTTGATAGTCCTTTATAGAACCTTTATGGAGAAAGGTTATTTATAGAACCATTCTCAATCTCAAAAGGTTCTTTGGCGAACCATACCGGGTTTTCTATTTTTGATTTAATAGCTATTTTATATTGTTAAAATTCTATAGGTTTGATTATTGTGTTTATTAACAAGTTGAATCAGTTGTGCTAGTTCTGGAACATCTGGGGGTCCCCTGAGGAGCAGACTTGAGAACTACTGACTTAGTCAACTGTTCTCAATTGACACAAGGCCAAATGTGACTCGTTTCAGGAAACTAGGCGTATGTCACGCGTCACATCTTCGCAGGAGAGCCATTTGAACCTTTGTTTTTTATCAAAATGCATTTTTTTTTTTTTTGCCTTCTGGAGCATGTGAGCTTTCATGTGCATTAATAACAAACTTGTATGTCATCTGTAAATATGGATAAAATTGTTAAATTATGAGCCTAGTTGGTTTAGCCACAGAAAAAGTCAGCAACATTCCCTCTAGCCATGATTGGCTGAGATAATGATTGGGCTGGACATGCTGAGAGATGAGTTCGGATTGGTCTGCCAGGTTGCACGCTTCTATCTATTTGATCTGAAACATATTGCGTGGTAGAACTGCGTTGTCTAGAAAGTGTTGGTCTCCACTTTCTGGAGGAGTGAGTTTTGAAATCAATCAAATGTATTTATAAAGCCCTTTTCACATCAGCAGATGTCAAAAAGTGCTATACAGAAACCTAGCGTAAAAACCCAAACAGCTAGCAAAGCAAATGTAGAAGCATGGTGGCTAGGAAAGACTCCCTAGAAAGGCAGGAAGTTAGGAAGAAACCTAGAGAGGAACCAGGCTCTCAGAGCTGGCTAGGTTAGCTAGCTAACATTGAACCTGGTTGGTTAGCTACCTGCAGATTTATGCAGGATAGTAACATCATGAGATTACGGTGTATTGTTTAGCTAGTTAGCTACACTATTCAAGTAACCATTTCAACAAAATTTTCATGACGTCATCGCAACAACTGTTGATAGACGTAGTTGGTAAATTCACTCAGAATTTACACCCAACATCCGTTGAATATGGCCGATGTCAGTAAATGTTGGCAAAAAAGTATAAATTGTTGCCAGCAGCGCAGTTGCAGTCACCAACACTCTGGATAACGTAAAAACAGACTAACCAGCTCTGCTAGGGTGAGTAAAATGGTAATTTGTGTCTGGAAGTAGCTAGCAAGCTAGTTAGCTTGGGTGCTTGACTGCTGTTGTTAGGAAATAACTCTTGGATCACCCTTTAAAGAGATGGGTGGGGCTGAAGCTTATAAGGGTGTGAACAATGCTGAATGGGTGTAGACAAAGAAGAGCTCTCCAGTAGGTGTAAAAAATATTCTAAGGCCATTTTCTCAAAAGTCAGGTAACAAGTTGATCAACTTTAAAAACAAAATTACTTTCCCATTGTTCCTCAAATGTAGTGTATATCATACTGTCTTTTGACTGGAACTGCAATGGAAAGTATAACGGACATTTTATGGGCTCCTGACCGATTCTGGACATCAGTGAGTCAGCGGTACAGGACATGCTGCTCACCCTGGACCAGGCCTTAATCGCTGAAACACGAAAGAGAAAGAGATGAAAATAGAAAATAGATAATGATCATAGAGAAGTCTGGTTGCGGACACCACTAAACTTATTTTCAAATTGATCAAGAAATAATCTGTACGCCTAGCAATTAACAAATGCACATTCTTTAAAGCATACGTTTACAAGTCTCAGTCACAAATGACAATTCCAATAAGCCCCCTATGTTGAATGACATTTCGTTCAGGTTATGGATTTGTCACTGCAAACTTAAAGGTCCTAAATGATGTCCCCATTGCCCTTGATTCTAAGCAAAGTTGTTCTGCTATTTTTATTGACTTGGTCAAAGCTTTTGACGCGGTAGACCATTCCATTCTTGTGGGCCGGCTAAGAAGTATTGGTGTCTCTGATGGGTCTTTGGCCTGGTTTTCTAACTACCTCTCTCTAAGAATGCAGTGTTTAACCAGTTAAGTCTATAGGGGCGCTATTTCATTATTGGATGTTTTAAGCGCAATATTTTGTCACGAAAAGATGTTCGACTATGCATAGAATTGACAGCTTTGGAAAGAAAACATTCTAACGTTTCCAGAACTGCAAAGATATTATCTGTGAGTGCCACAGAACTCATTCTACAGGCGAACCCAAGATGAAACGTCAAACAGGAAATGAGCAGAATCTCTGAAGCTCTGTTTTCAAATGTCTCCTTATCCAGTTGAGTCTATGGGGGAGCTATTTCATTATTGGATAAAAAACGTTCCCGTTTTAAGCGCAATATTTTGTCACGAAAAGATGCTCGACTATGCATAGTATTGACAGTTTTGGAAAGAAAACACTCTGAAGTTTCAGAATCTGCAAAGATATTGTCTGTGAGTGCCCCAGAACTCATTCTACAGGTGAAACCAAGATGAAACGTCAAACAGGAAATGAGCAGAATCTCTGAAGCTCTGTTTTCTAATGTCTCCTTATATGGCTGTGAATGCGACAGGAATAAGCTTAGACCTTCTGCCGTTCCCCCAAGATGTCAGCAGCATTGTGACGTTTTTGTAGGCATATCATTGGAAGATTGACCATAAGAGACTACATTTTCCAAGTGTCCGCCTGGTGTCCTGCGTCAAAATTGGTGCGCAACGCCAGGTGCAAGTATTTTTCCATTTGATAGAGAGGAGAAACCAGGCTTCCACGAACGATATATCATCGAAGAGATATGTGAAAAACACCTTGAGGATTGATTCTAAACAACGTTTGCCATGTTTTCAGTCGATATTATGGAGTTAATTTGGAAAAAAGTTAGTGTTTTGAGGACTGAATTCGTTTTTTTTTGGTAGCCAAATGTGATGTACAAAACGGAGCTATTTCTAATACACAAAGAATCTTTTTGGAAAAACTGAGCATTTTCTATCTAACTGAGAGTCTCCTCATTGAAAACATCTGAAGTTCTTCAAAGGTAAATTATTTTATTTGAAGGCTTTTCTTGTTGTTGTTGAAATGTTGCCTGCTGGATGCTAACGCTAATGCTAACGCTAAATGCTACGCTAGCTAGCTACTGTTACACAAATGATTGTTTTCCTATGGTTGAGAAGCATATTTTGAAAATCTGAGACGACAGTGTTGTTTACAAAAGGCTAAGCTTGAGAGATGGCATATTTATTTCATTTCATTTGCGATTTTCATGAATAGTTAATGTTGCGTTATGGTAATGAGCTTGAGTCTGTATTCACGATACCGGATCCGGGATGGGGAGATCAGAGAGGTTAAAGTCAGAACATCTGCTGTCTCAGCCACTGCCTATCACCAAGGGAGTGAGGCTCAATCCTAGTCTCAAAGCTCTTCTCAATTTACATCAACAACATAGCTCAAGCAGTAAGAAGCTCTCTCATCCATTTTTATGCAGATGATACAGTCAAATACTCAGCTGGCCCCTCCACGGATTTTGTGTTAGCGTCTCTGCTACAAAGCGTCTTAGTGTCCAATAAGCTCCAAAACAAAGGTCATTTGGTTTTGTAAGAAGAATGCCCCTCTCCCTACCGGTGTGATTACTATCTCTGAGAGTTTAGAGCTTGAGCTTGTACCTCATACAAGTACTTGGGAGTAGGACTAGACATTACTCTGTCCTTCTCTCAGCACATCAAAGCTGCAGGCTAAGGTTACATCTAGACTTGGTTTCCTCTATCGTAATCGCTCCACTTTCACCACAGCTGCAAAACTAACCCTGACTCGAAACCTGCCAGGCTTTTCTCTCCCAGTGCTCCCTCATTTTCGAGCTTCCCTTGGACAACTCAAGGATAGCGTACACCATAACGCTGATGTCCGGGAGGGACTCGCCTGGGCCATGGCAGCGTGGGAGAAACAGTAAGCCATCTGCCTCAGTCTAGATGAGCTTGAAGGGGAAGGTTAGAAGGTGTTTGATTCTTCGTTTCGCACATTGGCGGCTAAGAGTGCCTGGAACCCGGAAGCACTGTTCGACATGTTCCTTCACGGATTATCGGAGGGGATCAAAGATGAACTTGCAGCCCGGGAGCTGCCCATGGACCTTAACTCCTTCATAGCCTTGACCATCCGGATCCATGGGCGGCTTTGAGAAGGTAGGAAGGAGAGGGAATCTGTTCCCTGTCGCCCGCCCTTGCCCTCGATTCCCACCTCGCCTCCGAAGAATCCCGGAGACCCCCGAAGTCTACATGTCCGAGTGAACCCGACGTCATCCAAGTTCTCTCGGGAATCACCGAAGGGCTGCCGACTCACGTCCTTCGAAGTCCATGCACCTGGGCAGGGCTAAATTGACTCTGGCTTACACCGACTCCACACCCAGAGCTGTCTATATTGTGGAGTTACGGGACATTTTGTAGCTTCCTGCCCATTTTAAATCCAGGCTCATCAAGAAGGGGCGAGTACTCTGATGGGCCACACAGCTAACTTTTCCTCTCCCCTTATTCTCACCACTTTCCATGCCATTCTTGTCACGCCCTGATCTGTTTCACCTGTCCTTGTGCTTGTCTCCACCCCCTTCCAGGTGTCGCCCATCTTCCCCATTTATCCACTAGGTATTTATACCTGTGTTTTCTGTGCCAGTTTGTCTTGTTTGTTCAAGTCAACCAGCGTTTTGTCTCAGCTCCTGCTTTTCCCCAGTCTCTCTTTTTCTCGTCCTCCTGGTTTTGACCCTTGCCTGTCCTGACTCTGAGCCTGCTTGCCGTCCCGTGCTTTTGCCCTTACTCTGAATCTTGGCCCCACTACTCCGGATTATCGACCCCTGCCTTTCTTGACCTGTTGTTTGCCTGCCCTTGTTGTTGCAAATAAACATTGTTACTTCAACACAGTCTGCACTTGGGTCTTACCTGAAACCTGATAATCCTGCTGTAGGGGAAACAGTCCAAATCTTTCCGGGTACTCATCGACTCTGGGACCGATGAGAGTTTTTTGGACGCTACCCTGGCATCCGAACTGGGCATCCCCACTCAGCCCCTCTCCATTCCCATTGATGTTAGAGCGCTGGACGGGCACTCTATAGGTCGGTTCACTCAGAATATCAACATATCAGTGTCAGAGAACCACAGCGAGGCAATCCAATATAAGTGATTAAGTCTCCGAAGGTTCCTGTGATATTGGGATTCTCCTGGCTCCAGCGACACAATCCCATTATAGACTGGACTGCTGGTGCCATATGGGCTGGAGCCCGTTCTGCCACACCCATTGTCTGAAGTCAGCGCAGCCTTCCCTGGGACGTCTTCCTGTGGACTCGGAAGTTTCCCCTGACCGCTCTGCCATTCCCGCGGAGTACCAGGACAGTAAGGCCCGGGCCACTTCACTTCCTCCACACCGACTCTATGACTGTGGGATTGACCTTCTCCCAGGCACCACACCACCCCGGGGACGACTGTACTCTCTGACAGGTCCGGAGACCAATGCTATGGAGACCTACATCGAGGACTCCCTAGCTGCAGGGTGTATACATCCTTCTGCCTCCTCTGCCGGCACAGGGTTCTTCTTTGTGAAGAAGGACAAAACCTGAGTGGAAGACTTCAACCGGACGATTAGAAGACCTCCTTCAACACAGCCAGCAGCCACTACGAATACCTGGTCATGCTATTTGGACTTACCAGCACCCCGGCCCAGATAACCAGTAGTTTGTGCCTGACACTGTCCGCTCCTCGGTCATGGAGTGGGCCCACTCCTCTAGGCCTGCCTGCCACCAAGGCTCCAGTCGAGCCCTGGCCTTTGTGCGACAACACTTTTGGTGGCATACCATGGTCCCGGACTTATCCGCGTTCGTTGACTCCTCAGCAAGCTCCTGCTGGTCTTCTTAACCACTGCCTGTCCCTCACCGTCCCTGGTCTCACATATCCCTTGACTTCATCACAGGTCTTCCCCCGTCTAATGGCAACACCTGTATCCTGACAATAATGGACCGGTTTTCCAAAGCCAGCCACTTCATTCCTCTCCCCAAGCTACCCTCTGCCAAAGAGATGGCCCAGCTCATGGTGCACCATGTCTTCCGGATCCGTTGACTCCCGGTGGAAATGGTCTTCAACCGGGTCCCTCAGTTCTTGTCCCGGTTCTGGAAGGCATTCTGCATGCTCATTTGGTCGTCGGCCAGTCTGTCCTCCGGGTTCCACCCGCAATCCAACGGCCATTTGGAGTGAGCCAATCAAGACCTGGAGACGGGTCTTTGCTGCCTTGTCTCCGCCAACCCCACCACCTGGAGCCAGCAACTCGTGTGGGTTGAATACGCCGTATGCAGGTAGGACGCCAGGTGGCACCCCTAAGGGGGGAGGTACTGTCACATCCTGATCTGTTTAACCTGTCTTTGTGCTTGTCTCCACCCCCCTCCAGGTGTTGCCCATCTTCCTCATTATACCTGTGTTCTCTGATTGTCTGTTGCCAGTTTGTCTTGTCTTGTCAGGTCTTACCAGCGTGTTTTCCAGTCTCCCTGCTTTCTCAAGTTATGTTTCCTAGTTTCCCCTGGTTCTGACCATTCTGCCTTCCCTGACCCCGAGCCTGCCTGCAGTTCTGTACCTTATTGACTCTGCCCTGGATTAAGGACCTCTGCCTGCCTATGACCTGTCTTTTGCCTGCCCCCTGTTTGGGTCAATCAACATCTGTGATTCTGCATCTGGGTCTTATATATACTTATACTGGGTCTTATACTGAGTTTTGATACCACCCTTCCCAAAGAACCCTTGAGAAACCCAAATATTTTGTGTGTGATAGCCAACCATAATTAGGCTTGTTCTGTTCTTATGCATAAAAGGACTTTTCAATTTCCAGAAGAATCCAGATAGATAGAATAATAAAATGCTGAAACATAAATCCTGTAATCAGTAGGATAAATATTTCACAAATAAATTCATATCTCTGTTGTAATATGAACATGTTGTAGATTACTGCTCAAATCCCTCTCCTGACCTGACCTTCCCTAATGACGCATGTGTGTGTGTGCGCGTGTGCTTACTCTACATGAGTGAGTGCCTCTGTGTGTGTACACATGTGGATGGATTATGTGTTTTATGATGAAGTGCCTAAAGCCTTAAACTCCTATAGGCTGTAATGATGGGGCGATAGATTGGAGATATTTATTGATTAATACATTTAGAATGGCCCCCCTGGGCCCCTGTCACCCCACGGAGAAAACTATAAAGGCTCCAGGGTTTCATTGTAAATTTTTTTTATTGGATGATTGATTGATTTTAAAATGTTATGGATGATGAATGATTGAATTTGCATGTCTTGGTAAACCTGTTGAAGATGAAAGAGCAAAGGAAAGCACAACTTATGTTTCCATTACATGCCAACCCCCCCCCCACTCCCCAGCCACAACATAATCGGCTCTACCTCTATCTTGATATGCCTGTGAAACAGAGCAACTCTGACTATCTTGTTCCATTCAAAAAGTTTGAAGTCATATTTTAATACTATGAAAATACCCTTTCTAACCCCTGCTTTAAGCATATATCCACCCCAGCATTCTCCCTAACCCCTCTAAGCACATATCCACCACGGTTCAACAGAGGCCGTCTGTTTCACCCTGATAACAGATACTCTTCTTTCAGCGTAGAGGCCATTAAGTCATTGGTAATATAATGTTCATTCTGTGATTTAGAAGCCGTGGTGGGAAAGGGCAGGGGACTCAACCCTCTGGTGATAGCAGAAACATATTCACACTACGCTTCTCTGAATTAATAGTTTCTACATGCTGCTTTAAATCCAAGTGGAAGAGATATAGCCAACTGCACTGTAAGAATTGGCTGCATTGCCTTAAGACATAAAGACAAAGAAGCAGAGCCTTTTGGGCCGACTAACACCCTGTTAGTAGGAAAGGCTATGGCTGAAACAATGACCCTCAACGAGTTCTGCAGTAGTATCAATCAAGCGGTTGATTAAATGCTGTTTTGGTGTTTCCACGCTGCCTGGCTGTTTCTATGAGCTTATGCTCAAAGTAAAACCAATTACATTTGTATTCAAGTCCTCTGGTTCTTTGCTGGGAGGGTATTGAATTTGAATACATTTTAACACCAAAACACAATTTGAATCATGCAGCAATCCGACACCAGTGCATGGCTCCCCAGCAGCATACCACCCTGCATCCCACTGCTGGCTTGCCTCTGACGCTAAGCAGGATTAGTCCTTGGATGGGAGACCAGATGCTACTAGAAGTGGTGTTGGAGGGCCAGTAGAAGGCACTCTCCTCTGGTCTAAAACAATTCTCCTGGGCAGTGATTGTGGGTTTTGCCCTCTGTAGGGTGCTGTCTTTCAGATGGGATGTTAAACAGGCATCCTGACTCTCTGTGGTCACTAAACGTCCCATTGCACTTAACATAAGAGTAGGTGTCCTGGCTAAATTCCCAATCTGATCATCATGGCCACCTAATTATCCACAGCTTCCAATTAGCTCATACATCCCTATACCTATTCTCCAGGTCATTGCAGGTCAACTTACCTTGCCAACTTACCAGGGACTGTGGTTGAAAATTTGCCAGCTGGCTAAAACTGCCACTTCTACTGAAACGTTGATTCATGTGCACTGTCCCCTGTAAAAAATAAAATAAACTCAATAAACTCAAATA
>NC_092166.1:60312821-60322821 GCF_045791955.1 Oncorhynchus clarkii lewisi
TTTTCTCTCCCTCTCTCTGCCTTTCTCTCTCTCTCTTTGCCTTTTCTCTCTCTCTCTCTGCCTTTTCTCTCTCTCTCTCTGCCTTTTCTCTCTCTCTCTGCCTTTTCTCTCTCTCTCTCTCTCTACCTTTTCTCTCTCCCTCTCTCTCTCTCTCTCTCTCTCTCTCTGCCTTTTCTCTCTCTCTCTCTGCCTTTTCTCTCTCTCTGCCTTTTCTCTCTCTCTCTCTCTCTCTGCCTTTTCTCTCTCTCTGCCTTTTCTCTCTCTCTCTCTCTGCCTTTTCTCTCTCTGCCTTTTCTCTCTCTCTCTGCCTTTTTCTCTCTCTGCCTTTTCTCTCTCTCTCTCTCTCTCTGCCTTTTCTCTCTCTCTCTCTCTGCCTTTTCTCTCTCTCTCTATCTCTCTCTGCCTTTTCTATCTCTCTCTCTGCATTTTCTCTCTCTCTCTCTGACTTTTCTCTCTCTCTCTCTGCCTTTTCTCTCTCTCTCTCTCTCTCTGCCTTTTCTCTCTCTCTCTCTGCCTTTTCTCTCTCTCTCTCTCTGCCTTTTCTCTCTCTCTCTCTCTGCCTTTTCTCTCTCTCTCTCTCTGCCTTTTCTCTCTCTCTCTCTGCCTTTTCTCTCTCTCTCTCTGCCTTTTCTCTCTCTCTCTCTGCCTTTTCTCTCTCTCTCTCTGCCTTTTCTCTCTCTCTCTCTCTCTGCCTTTTCTCTCTCTCTCTCTGCCTTTCTCTCTCTCTCTTTGCCTTTTCTCTCTCTCTCTCTGCCTTTTCTCTCTCTCTCTCTGCCTTTTCTCTCTCTCTCTGCCTTTTCTCTCTCTCTCTCTCTCTCTCTACCTTTTCTCTCTCCCTCTCTCTCTCTCTCTCTCTCTCTCTCTGCCTTTTCTCTCTCTCTCTCTGCCTTTTCTCTCTCTCTGCCTTTTCTCTCTCTCTCTCTCTCTCTGCCTTTTCTCTCTCTCTGCCTTTTCTCTCTCTCTCTCTCTGCCTTTTCTCTCTCTGCCTTTTCTCTCTCTCTCTGCCTTTTTCTCTCTCTGCCTTTTCTCTCTCTCTCTCTCTCTCTGCCTTTTCTCTCTCTCTCTCTCTGCCTTTTCTCTCTCTCTCTATCTCTCTCTGCCTTTTCTCTCTCTCTCTCTGCCTTTTCTCTCTCTCTCTCTCTGCCTTTTCACCCTCTCTGCCTTTTCTCTCTCTCTCTTTCTGCCTTTTCTCTCTCTCTCTCGCTGCCTTTTCTCTCTCTCTCTCTCTCTGCCTTTTCTCTCTCTCTACCTTTTCTCTCTCTCTCTCTGTCTTTTCTCTCTCTCTCTCTCTGCCTTTTCTCTCTCTGCCTTTTCTCTCTCTCTCTCTGCCTTTTCTCTCTCTGCCTTTTCTCTCTCTCTCTCTGCCTTTTCTCTCTCTCTCTCTCTCTGCCTTTTCTCTCTCTCTCTCTCTGCCTTTTCTCTCTCTCTCTCTGCCCTTTCTCTCTCTCTCTCTCTCTCTACCTTTTCTCTCTCTCTCTCCGCCTTTTCTCTCTCTCTCTCTGCCTTTTCTCTCTCTCTGCCTTTTCTCTCTCTCTGCCTTTTCTCTCTCTCCGCCTTTTCTCTTTCTCTCTCTCCGCCTTTTCTCTTTCTCTCTCTCCGCCTTTTATCTCTCTCTCTCCGTCTTTTCTCTCTTTCTCTCTCTCCGCCTTTTCTCTCTCTCTCTCTGCCTTTTCTCTCTCTCTCTCTGCCTTTTCTCTCTATCTCTGCCTTTTCTCTCTCTCTCTGCCTTTTCTCTCTCTCTCTGCCTTTTCTCTCTCTCGCTCTCTCTCTCTGCCTTTTCTGTCTCTCTCTGCCTTTTCTCTCTCTCTCTCTCTCTGCCTTTTCTCTCTCTCTCTCTGCCTTTTCTCTCTCTCTCTCTCTACCTTTTCTCTCTCTCTGCCTTTTCTCTCTCTGCCTTTTCTCTCTCTCTCTCGGCCTTTTCTCTCTCTGCCTTTTCTCTCTCTCTCTCTGCCTTTTCTCTCTCTGCCTTTTCTCTCTCTGCCTTTTCTCTCTCTGCCTTTTCTCTCTGCCTTTTCTCTCTCTCTCTCTGCCTTTTCTCTCTCTCTCTCTGCCCTTTCTCTCTCTCTCTCTCTCTCTCTACCTTTTCTCTCTCTCTCTCCGCCTTTTCTCTCTCTCTCTCTGCCTTTTCTCTCTCTCTGCCTTTTCTCTCTGTCCGCCTTTTCTCTTTCTCTCTCTCCGCCTTTTCTCTTTCTCTCTCTCTGCCTTTTCTCTCTCTCTCTCTGCCTTTTCACTCTCTCTCTCTCTCCGCCTTTTATCTCTCTCTCTCTCCGCCTTTTCTCTCTTTCTCTCTCTCCGCCTTTTCTCTCTCTCTCTGCCTTTTCTCTCTCTCTCTCTGCCTTTTCTCTCTCTCTCTGCCTTTTCTCTCTCTCTCTCTGCCTTTTCTCTCTCTCTCGGCCTTTTCTCTCTCTCTCTTTCTCTCTGCCTTTTCTCTCTCTCTCTCTCTGCCTTTTTTCTCTCTCTCTGCCTTTTCTCTCTCTCTCTCTGCCTTTTCTCTCTCTCTCTCTCTGCCTTTTCTCTCTCTCTCTCTGCCTTTTCTCTCTCTCTCTGCCTTTTCTCTCTCTCTCTGTGCCTTTTTTCTCTCTCTCTCTCTCTGCCTTTTGTCTCTCTCTCTCTCTCTCTGCATTTTCTCTCTCTCTCTCTGCATTTTCTCTCTCTCTCTGCCTTTTCTATCTCTCTCTCTGCATTTTCTCTCTCTCTCTCTGACTTTTCTCTCTCTCTCTCTGCCTTTTCTCTCTCTCTCTCTGCCTTTTCTCTCTCTCTCTCTCTCTGCCTTTTCTCTCTCTCTCTCTGCCTTTTCTCTCTCTCTCTCTCTGCCTTTTCTCTCTCTCTCTCTCTGCCTTTTCTCTCTCTCTCTCTCTGCCTTTTCTCTCTCTCTCTGCCTTTTCTCTCTCTCTCTCTGCCTTTTCTCTCTCTCTCTCTGCCTTTTCTCTCTCTCTCTCTGCCTTTTCTCTCTCTCTCTCTCTCTGCCTTTTCTCTCTCTCTCTCTGCCTTTCTCTCTCTCTCTCTTTGCCTTTTCTCTCTCTCTCTGCCTTTTCTCTCTCTCTCTCTGCCTTTTCTCTCTCTCTCTGCCTTTTCTCTCTCTCTCTCTCTCTACCTTTTCTCTCTCCCTTTCTCTCTCTCTCTCTCTCTCTCTGCCTTTTCTCTCTCTCTCTCTGCCTTTTCTCTCTCTCCGCCTTTTCTCTCTCTCTCTCTCTCTCTGCCTTTTCTCTCTCTCTGCCTTTTCTCTCTCTCTCTCTCTGCCTTTTCTCTCTCTGCCTTTTCTCTCTCTCTCTGCCTTTTTCTCTCTCTGCCTTTTCTCTCTCTCTCTCTCTCTCTCTGCCTTTTCTCTCTCTCTCTCTGCCTTTTCTCTCTCTCTCTATCTCTCTCTGCCTTTTCTCTCTCTCTCTCTGCCTTTTCTCTCTCTCTCTCTCTGCCTTTTCACCCTCTCTGCCTTTTCTCTCTCTCTCTTTCTGCCTTTTCTCTCTCTCTCTCGCTGCCTTTTCTCTCTCTCTCTCTCTCTGCCTTTTCTCTCTCTCTACCTTTTCTCTCTCTCTCTCTGTCTTTTCTCTCTCTCTCTGCCTTTTCTCTCTCTCTCTGCCTTTTCTCTCTCTCTGCCTTTTCTCTCTCTCTCTCTGCCTTTTCTCTCTCTGCCTTTTCTCTCTCTCTCTGCCTTTTCTCTCTCTGCCTTTTCTCTCTCTCTCTCTGTCTTTTCTCTCTCTCTCTCTCTGCCTTTTCTCTCTCTGCCTTTTCTCTCTCTCTCTCTGCCTTTTCTCTCTCTGCCTTTTCTCTCTCTCTCTCTGCCTTTTCTCTCTCTCTCTCTCTGCCTTTTCTCTCTCTCTCTGCCTTTTCTCTCTCTCTCTCTGCCCTTTCTCTCTCTCTATCTCTCTCTACCTTTTCTCTCTCTCTCTCTGCCTTTTCTCTCTCTCTCTCTGCCTTTTCTCTCTCTCTGCCTTTTCTCTCTCTCCGCCTTTTCTCTTTCTCTCTCTCCGCCTTTTCTCTTTCTCTCTCTCCGCCTTTTATCTCTCTCTCTCCGTCTTTTCTCTCTTTCTCTCTCTCCGCCTTTTCTCTCTCTCTCTCTGCCTTTTCTCTCTCTCTCTCTGCCTTTTCTCTCTCTCTCTGCCTTTTCTCTCTCTCTCTGCCTTTTCTCTCTCTCTCTGCCTTTTCTCTCTCCCTCTCTCTGCCTTTTCTCTCTCTCTCTCTCTGCCTTTTCTCTCTCTCTCTCTCTGCCTTTTCTCTCTCTCTCTCTCTGCCTTTTCTCTCTCTCTCTCTCTGCCTTTTCTCTCTCTCTCTCTCTGCCTTTTCTCTCTCTCTCTCTGCCTTTTCTCTCTCTCTCTCTGCCTTTTCTCTCTCTCTCTGCCTTTTCTCTCTCTCTCTCTGTGCCTTTTTTCTCTCTCTCAATTCAATTCAATTCAATTCAAGGGCTCTCTCTCCGCCTTTTCTCTTTCTCTCTCTCCGCCTTTTCTCTTTCTCTCTCTCTGCCTTTTCTCTCTCTCTCTCTGCCTTTTCACTCTCTCTCTCTCTCCGCCTTTTATCTCTCTCTCTCTCCGCCTTTTCTCTCTTTCTCTCTCTCCGCCTTTTCTCTCTCTCTCTCTGCCTTTTCTCTCTCTCTCTGCCTTTTCTCTCTCTCTCTGCCTTTTCTCTCTCTCTCTGCCTTTTCTCTCTCTCTCGGCCTTTTCTCTCTCTCTCTTTCTCTCTGCCTTTTTTCTCTCTCTCTCTCTGCCTTTTTTCTCTCTCTCTGCCTTTTCTCTCTCTCTCTCTCTGCCTTTTCTCTCTCTCTCTCTGCCTTTTCTCTCTCTCTCTGCCTTTTCTCTCTCTCTCTGTGCCTTTTTTCTCTCTCTCTCTCTCTCTCTGCCTTTTGTCTCTCTCTCTCTCTCTGCATTTTCTCTCTCTCTCTCTGCATTTTCTCTCTCTCTCTGCCTTTTCTATCTCTCTCTCTGCATTTTCTCTCTCTCTCTCTGACTTTTCTCTCTCTCTCTCTGCCTTTTCTCTCTCTCTCTCTCTGCCTTTTCTCTCTCTCTCTCTCTGCCTTTTCTCTCTCTCTCTCTGCCTTTTCTCTCTCTCTCTCTCTCTGCCTTTTCTCTCTCTCTCTCTGCCTTTTCTCTCTCTCTCTCTCTGACTTTTCTCTCTCTCTCTGCCTTTTCTCTCTCTCTCTGCCTTTTCTCTCTCTCTCTCTCTGCCTTTTCTCTCTCTCTCTGCCTTTTCTCTCTCTCTCTCTGCCTTTTCTCTCTCTCTCTCTGCCTTTCTCTCTCTCTCTCTTTGCCTTTTCTCTCTCTCTCTCTGCCTTTTCTCTCTCTCTCTCTGCCTTTTCTCTCTCTCTCTGCCTTTTCTCTCTCTCTCTCTCTCTACCTTTTCTCTCTCTCTCCCTCTCTCTCTCTCTCTCTCTCTCTCTCTCTCTGCCTTTTCTCTCTCTCTCTCTGCCTTTTCTCTCTCTGCGCCTTTTCTCTCTCTCTCTCTCTCTCTGCCTTTTCTCTCTCTCTCTCTGCCTTTTCTCTCTCTCTCTGCCTTTTCTCTCTCTCTCTCTCTGCCTTTTCTCTCTCTCTCTCTGCCTTTTCTCTCTCTCTCTCTGCCTTTTCTCTCTCTCTCTCTGCCTTTTCTCTCTCTCTCTCTGCCTTTTCTCTCTCTCTCTCTCTCTCTGCCTTTTCTCTCTCTCTCTCTGCCTTTCTCTCTCTCTCTCTTTGCCTTTTCTCTCTCTCTCTCTGCCTTTTCTCTCTCTCTCTCTGCCTTTTCTCTCTCTGCCTTTTCTCTCTCTCTCTCTGTCTTTTCTCTCTCTCTCTCTCTGCCTTTTCTCTCTCTGCCTTTTCTCTCTCTCTCTCTGCCTTTTCTCTCTCTGCCTTTTCTCTCTCTCTCTCTGCCTTTTCTCTCTCTCTCTCTCTGCCTTTTCTCTCTCTCTCTCTGCCCTTTCTCTCTCTCTCTCTCTCTCTACCTTTTCTCTCTCTCTCTCCGCCTTTTCTCTCCCTCTCTCTGCCTTTTCTCTCTCTCTGCCTTTTCTCTCTCTCCGCCTTTTCTCTTTCTCTCTCTCCGCCTTTTCTCTTTCTCTCTCTCCGCCTTTTATCTCTCTCTCTCCGTCTTTTCTCTCTTTCTCTCTCTCCGCCTTTTCTCTCTCTCTCTCTGCCTTTTCTCTCTCTCTCTCTGCCTTTTCTCTCTCTCTCTGCCGTTTCTCTCTCTCTCTGCCTTTTCTCTCTCTCTCTCCCTCTCTCTGCCTTTTCTCTCTCTCTCTCTCTGCCTTTTCTCTCTCTCTCTCTCTGCCTTTTCTCTCTCTCTCTCTCTCTGCCTTTTCTCTCTCTCTCTCTCTGCCTTTTCTCTCTCTCTCTCTGCCTTTTCTCTCTCTCTCTCTGCCTTTTCTCTCTCTCTCTCTGCCTTTTCTCTCTCTCTCTGCCTTTTCTCTCTCTCTCTCTGTGCCTTTTTTCTCTCTCTCAATTCAATTCAATTCAATTCAATTCAAGGGCTTTATTGGCATGGGAAACATGTGTTAACATTGCCAAAGCAAGTGAGGTAGACAACATACAAAGTGAATATATAAAGTGAAAAACAGCAAAAATTAACAGTAAACATTACACATACAGAGGTTTCAAAACAGTAAAGACATTACAAATGTCATATTATATATATATATATACAGTGTTTTAACAATGTACAAATGGTTAAAGGACACAAGATAAAATAAATAAGCATAAATATGGGTTGTATTTACAATGGTGTGTGTTCTTCACTGGTTGCCCTTTTCTCGTGGCAACAGGTCACAAATCTTGCTGCTGTGATGGCACACTGTGGAATTTCACCCAGTAGATATGGGAGTTTTTCAAATTTGGATTTGTTTTCGAATTCTTTGTGGATCTGTGTAATCTGAGGGAAATATGTCTCTCTAATATGGTCATACATTGGGCAGGAGGTTAGGAAGTGCAGCTCAGTTTCCACTTCATTTTGTGGGCAGTGAGCACATAGCCTGTCTTCTCTTGAGAGCCATGTCTGCCTACGGCGGCCTTTCTCAATAGCAAGAGTCTGTACATAGTCAAAGCTTTCCTTAATTTTGGGTCAGTCACAGTGGTCAGGTATTCTGCCGCTGTGTACTCTCTGTTTAGGGCCAAATAGCATTCTAGTTTGCTCTGTTTTTTTGTTAATTCTTTCCAATGTGTCAAGTAATTATCTTTTTGTTTTCTCATGATTTGGTTGGGTCTAATTGTGCTGTTGTCCTGGGGCTCTGTAGGGTGTGTTTGTGTTTGTGAACAGAGCCCCAGGACCAGCTTGCTTAGGGGAATCTTCTCCAGGTTCATCTCTCTGTAGGTGATGGCTTTGTTATGGAAGGTTTGTGAATCACTTCCTTTTAGGTGGTTGTAGAATTTAACGGCTCTTTTCTGGATTTTGATAATTAGTGGGTATCGGCCTAATTCTGCTCTGCATGCATTATTTGGTGTTCTACGTTGTACACGGAGGATATTTTTGCAGAATTCTGCGTGCAGAGTCTCAATTTGGTGTTTGTCCCATTTTGTGAAGTCTTGGTTGGTGAGCGGACCCCAGACCTCACAACCATAAAGGGCAATGGGCTCTATGACTGA
Organism: Oncorhynchus clarkii lewisi; assembly: GCF_045791955.1. Taxonomy (NCBI): domain Eukaryota; kingdom Metazoa; phylum Chordata; class Actinopteri; order Salmoniformes; family Salmonidae; genus Oncorhynchus; species Oncorhynchus clarkii. The sequence goes on from NC_092166.1 coordinate 60,320,354, forward strand.
TTCAAGAATTTTTAGCCAAATCCTAATTGGTATGTTGAAATTTATGTTTCTTTTGATGGCATAGAATGCCCTTCTTGCCTTGTCTCTCAGATCGTTCACAGCTTTGTGGAAGTTACCTGTGGCGCTGATGTTTAGGCCAAGGTATGTATAGTTTTTTGTGTGCTCTAGGGCAACAGTGTCTAGATGGAATTTGTATTTGTGGTCCTGGTGACTGGACCTTTTTTGGAACACCATTATTTTGGTCTTACTGAGATTTACTGTCAGGGCCCAGGTCTGACAGAATCTGTGCATAAGATCTAGGTGCTGCTGTAGGCCCTCCTTGGTTGGTGACAGAAGCACCAGATCATCGGCAAACAATAGACATTTGACTTCGGATTCTAGTAGGGTGAGGCTGGGTGATGCAGACTTTTCTAGTGCCCGTGCCAGTTCGTTGATATACATGTTGAAGAAGCTGCATCCCTGTCTAACCCCACGACCCTGTGTGAAGAAATGTGTGTTTTTTGCCCATTTTAACCGCACACTTGTTGTTTGTGTACACGGATTTTATAATGTCGTATGTTTTACCCCCAACACCACTTTCCATCAGTTTGTATAGCAGACCCTCATGCCAGATTGAGTCGAAGGCTTTTTTGAAATCAACAAAGCATGAGAAGACTTTGCCTTTGTTTTGGTTTGTTTGGTTGTCAATTAGGGTGTGCAGGGTGAATACATGGTCTGTTGTACTGTAATTTGGTAAAAAGCCAATTTGACATTTGCTCAGTACATTGTTTTCATTGAGGAAATGTACGAGTCTGCTGTTAATAATAATGCAGAGGATTTTCCCAAGGTTACTGTTGACACATATTCCACGGTAGTTATTGGGGTCAAATTTGTCTCCACTTTTGTGGATTGGGGTGATCAGTCCTTGGTTCCAAATATTGGGGAAGATGCCAGAGCTAAGTATGATGTTAAAGAGTTTTAGTATAGCCAATTGGAATTTGTTGTCTGTATATTTGATCATTTCATTGAGGATACCATCAACACCACAGGCCTTTTTGGGTTGGAGGGTTTTTATTTTGTCCTGTAACTCATTCAATGTAATTGGAGAATCCAGTGGGTTCTGGTAGTCTTTAATAGATGATTCTAAGATCTGTATTTGATCATGTATATGTTTTTGCTCTTTATTCTTTGTTATAGAGCCAAAAAGATTGGAGAAGTGGTTTACCCATACATCTCCATTTTGGATAGATAATTCTTCTTGTTGTTGTTTGTTTAGTGTTTTCCAATTTTCCCAGAAGTGGTTAGAGTCTATGGATTCTTCAATTGCATTGAGCTGATTTCTGACATGCTGTTCCTTCTTTTTCCGTAGTGTATTTCTGTATTGTTTTAGTGATTCACCATAGTGAAGGCGTAGACTCAGGTTTTCCGGGTTTCTATGTTTTTGGTTGGACAGGTTATTCAATTTCTTTCTTAGATTTTTGCATTCTTCATCAAACCATTTGTCATTATTGTTAATTTTCATCGGTTTTCTATTTGAGATTTTTAGATTTGATAGGGAAGCTGAGAGGTCAAATATACTGTTAAGATTTTCTACTCTCTCTCTCTCTGCCTTTTGTCTCTCTCTCTCTCTCTCTGCATTTTCTCTCTCTCTCTCTGCATTTTCTCTCTCTCTCTGCCTTTTCTCTCTCTCTCTCTGACTTTTCTCTCTCTCTCTGCCTTTTCTCTCTCTCTCTCTCTCTGCCTTTTCTCTCTCTCTCTGCCTTTTCTCTCTCTCTCTCTGCCTTTTCTCTCTCTCTCTGCCTTTTCTCTCTCTCTCTCTGTGCCTTTTTTCTCTCTCTCTCTCTCTCTCTGCATTTTCTCTCTCTCTCTCTGCATTTTCTCTCTCTCTCTGCCTTTTCTATCTCTCTCTCTGCCTTTTCTTTCTCTCTCTCTGCCTTTTCTCTCTCTCTGCCTTTTCTCTCTCTCTCTGCCTTTTCTCTCTCTCTCTGCCTTTTCTCTCTCTCTCTGCCTTCTCTCTCGCCCTCTATATACTCAGTCCGCGTGCCATTCCTCCCCTCTCTCTCGCCCTCTATATTCTCAGTCAGCGTGCCATTCCTCCCCTCTCTCTCGCCCTCTATATTCTCAGCCAGCGTGCCATTCCTCCCCTCTCTCTCTCCGTCTATAATCTCAGTCAGAGTGCCATTCCTCCCCTCTCTCTCGACGTCTATAATCTCAGTCAGCATGCCATTCCTCCCCTCTCTCTCGACGTCTATATTCTCAGTCGGCGTGCCATTCCTCCCCTCTCTCTCGCCCTCTATATTCTCAATCGGCGTGCCATTCCTCCCCTCTCTCTCTCCGTCTATAATCTCAGTCAGAGTGCCATTCCTCCCCTCTCTCTCGCCCTCTATATTATCAGTCGGCGTGCCATTACTCCCCTCTCTCTCGACGTCTATATTCTCAGTCGGCGTGCCATTCCTCCCCTCTCTCTCGCCCTCTATATTCTCAGTCAT